>NW_027010526.1:0-30983 GCF_036934945.1 Oncorhynchus masou masou | reverse complement strand
GAGCACTGATATAACAACACTATTCTAAAATGGAGAATCAATAGGTGTCAATGGGGACGACAGGGCCTCTGGACGAATGGAGCACTGATATAACAACACTATTCTAAAATGGAGAATCAATAGGTGTCAATGGGGACGACAGGGCCTCTGGACGAATGGAGCACTGATATAACAACACTATTCTAAAATGGAGAATCAATAGGTGTCAATGGGGACGACAGGGCCTCTGGACGAATGGAGCACTGATATAACAACACTATTCTAAAATGGAGAATCAATAGGTGTCAATGGGGACGACAGGGCCTCTGGACGAATGGAGCACTGATATAACAACACTATTCTAAAATGGAGAATCAATAGGTGTCAATGGGGACGACAGGGCCTCTGGACGAATGGAGCACTGATATAACAACACTATTCTAAAATGGAGAATCAATGGGTGTCAATGGGGACGACAGGGCCTCTGGACGCACGGAGCACTGATATAACAACACTATTCTAAAATGGAGAATCAATAGGTGTCAATGGGGACGACAGGGCCTCTGGACGAATGGAGCACTGATATAACAACACTATTCTAAAATGGAGAATCAATAGGTGTCAATGGGGACGACAGGGCCTCTGGACGAATGGAGCACTGATATAACAACACTATTCTAAAATGGAGAATCAATAGGTGTCAATGGGGACGACAGGGCCTCTGGACGAATGGAGCACTGAAATAACAACACTATTCTAAAATGGAGAATCAATAGGTGTCAATGGGGACGACAGGGCCTCTGGACGAATGGAGCACTGATATAACAACACTATTCTAAAATGGAGAATCAATAGGTGTCAATGGGGACGACAGGGCCTCTGGACGAATGGAGCACTGATATAACAACACTATTCTAAAATGGAGAATCAATAGGTGTCAATGGGGACGACAGGGCCTCTGGACGAATGGAGCACTGAAATAACAACACTATTCTAAAATGGAGCCCCTTGACACACACACACCTGCACTCTGCAATCACACAAACACCTGCACTCTGCAATCACAGACACACACACACACCTGCACTCTGCAATCACAGACACACACACAACACCTGCACTCTGCAATCACAGACACACACACCTGCACTCTGCAATCACAGACACACACACACACACACCTGCACTCTGCAATCACAGACACACACACACACCTGCACTCTGCAATCACAGACACACACACACACCTGCACTCTGCAATCACACAAACACCTGCACTCTGCAATCACAGACACACACCTGCACTCTGCAATCACAGACACACACACACACACACCTGCACTCTGCAATCACAGACACACACACACACCTGCACTCTGCAATCACAGACACACACACACACCTGCACTCTGCAATCACAGACACACACACACACCTGCACTCTGCAATCACAGACACACACCTGCACTCTGCAATCACAGACACACACACACACCACACACACAGCAACACACACACACACACACACTCTGCAATCACAGACACACACACACACCTGCACTCTGCAATCACACAAACACCACCTGCACTCCGCAATCACAGACACAGAGACACACATGCACTCTGCAACACAGACAACACACACACACCTGCACTCTGCAATCACAGACACACACACACACACCTGCACTCTGCAATCACACACACACCTGCAATCACAGACAAACACCTGCACTCTGCAATCACAGACACAAACACACTGCACTCTGCAATCACAGACAAACACCTGCACTCTGCAATCACAGACACACACACCTGCACTCTGCAATCACACACACCTGCAATCACAGACAAACACCTGCACTCTGCAATCACAGACAAACACCTGCACTCTGCAATCACAGACAAACACCTGCACAACACAGACAAACACCTGCACTCTGCAATCACAGACAAACACCTGCACTCTGCAATCACAGACACACAGACACACACACAAACACCTGCACTCTGCAATCACAGACACACACAAAGGCCTGCACTCTGCACTCACCTCCATGAAGGAGATGCCCACGCTCCAGACGTCTGAATGGATACCATACTGCTCCCCAGATATCCTCTCCGGCTGCAGGGTACAAACAAGGGAGTCAGATGAGCTGTGGTTGACTTGAGATGTACGAAATTTGATTGTGTTTTGCTATACTGTGTTCAACTGAGCCATTTGTGGTTACTGCATGATCAGATGTGTCCTGTCTATGTTTCTCCTACCACATTTTCAAGGCTGACACAAAGGCCCCCCAAAACAACATCCAGAGCCTCTTTCACCAAGATGTCCAACCACCACCAACATCCATTCATATTAGGTCTACTTACTGCCATGTAGGCGTTCGTTCCCACATACGTCTTGGCGATGGAATTCACCAACTGCAAACAAAAGAGGTGAGATTGATCAACTGTAGATGGGTGAATGGGTTTCTTTCTTTCCCTCAGTAACAATTGACTGAGCAAAATACTGGTGCATTTACTTTTGTCTTCCAGTCGATCTGTCCAACTGTTTCACATGAGAACAGACTGTACCATACTCTTAAAGGTCCTATAACTGAAACAAGATGATTATAACTGAAACAAGATGGCTATAACTGAAACAAGATGGCCATAACTGAAACAAGATGGCCATAGTGATGGCTATAACTGAAACAAGATGGCCATAACTGAAACAAGATGGCCAGTGATGGCTATAACTGAAACATGATGGCCATAGGGATGGCTATAACTGAAACATGATGGCCATAGTGATGACTATAACTGAAACATGATGGCCATAGTGATGGCTATAACTGAAACATGATGGCCATAGTGATGGCTATAACTGAAACATGATGATGTGACCTATAACTGAAACATGATGGCCATAGTGATGGCTATAACTGAAACATGATGGCCATAGTGATGGCTATAACTGAAACATGATGGCATAGTGATGGCTATAACTGAAACATGATGGCCATAGTGATGGCTATAATTGAAACATGATGGCCATAGTGATGGCTATAATTGAAACATGATGGCCATAGTGATGGCTATAATTGAAACATGATGGCCATAGTGATGGCTATAATTGAAACATGATGGCCATAGTGATGGCTATAATTGAAACATGATGGCCATAGTGATGGCTATAATTGAAACATGATGGCCATAGTGATGGCTATAACTGAAACATGATGGCCATAGTGATGGCTATAACTGAAACATGATGGCCATAGTGATGGCTATAACTGAAACATGATGGCCATAGTGATGGCTATAACTGAAACATGATGGCCATAGTGATGGCTATAACTGAAGGCAGAGACTGTTTGTCCTACATTAAGTACAGCTCCCATCTCCATCTCCTTTCCCTCCGTGACTTACATACCCAAATCTATTGAAACGTCAGTGTTGCTGTGGTCTGTTCCCAGCCCTCTCACAGGGGACCAGGATGAGGACAGGGGGACGTCGGAGTGTGTGTGTGAGCACAATGGGACATGCCATGGATGACAGGGCTGTGATAATGAGTGAATGATTGTGTTCCCCGATGGCTCCTGTGTTTGGAGGGGGAGGTCCTGCTCAGGGAAGGCAGAGACACTGACCTTCCTACAGGGCAGTGTGTGTGTGTGTTGAGGTAAAGCTTGTATTCAGAAGCCTGCGCAGGGGTCAACACTGCTTCACATCTCCAAGGAGAGAGGGATGAAAATTAATTAAAATTGGGGCGTGGGGGTGACAGGGTGAGAGAGAGTAGGGGGGAGTTATTCCCGGGGGTCTTTGGGGGAGTTGGAAGGGCTGTCCCAGGGTGACGTAATGACATGACACACAGACACACACACCTCAGCTATTGTCTGCCCAGCCACGCTCTTGCCACGTCCATCAAAGGCATATCAATGAAGCTTTGGCGTTGTGTGTGTGTGTGTGTGTGTGTGTGTGTGAGTAGTAATTATAACAAGTGCATGTTTTGGAGTGCCTGTGGAACAATGGTAGTGAGGAAGTTAATGTGAGAGGCTGTCCCTCAAGGTGCTTCCACTGTCGTGAGGACACAATGAATAGGTCCAGATTGACAGGTCGACTACACACACACTCCATCAACACACACACACACACACACACCATCAACACACACACACACACACACACACACACACCCCATCAACACACACACACACACACACACACACACACCCCATCAATACACACACACCCCATCAATACACACACACACACACACACACACACACACACACACACACACTCGCACACCATCAACACACACACACACACACACACACACACACACACACACACACACACACACACACACACACACACAGAGAGAGAGAGAGCGAGACACACACTGGTGTCTCAATACATACAGAGAGAGAAACAGATCACAAACACACAGAGGTATAAACACACACACAGAGGTATAAACACACACACAGAGGTATAAACACATACACACACACACAGGTATAAACACACACACGGGGGACTGTACCTGCGTGCTGACTCCAAAGTCACAGAGCTTCACTTGACCTCTAGTGTTGACCAGCATGTTGGAAGGCTTGACGTCTACAGAGACAAGTACATACAGTAACAGCTGCTACCTCCGCCAATCAGACTGTACTCATGTTATATCTTCATTTGACCAGTTTCTCCCAGCAAGAAAATTACCCTGCAGCAACAGGAAGTGACTATCCTGCAGCAACAGTGCTACATTTGGGGGGGGGGCAAATCAAGTCTGACATTTTCAAGTGGAAATTACAAAGTTGAGAAGACATTTTTAACCTTGAATACACTACTAAGTTACATTTTCTGAAGTGCAGGAAGATTCCCTGTGACAAAAGTGATCAATTTAAGACCGCATATCTGTACAGGTATACAGCATCATGACAGTATCTCCTTCCATGATATTCTACATATACCTTCCACCTCACTGACCTCTGTAGAATCTACTACCTTCCACCTCACTGACCTCTGTAGAATCCACACCACTGACCTCTGTAGAATCTACTACCTTCCACCTCACTGACCTCTGTAGAATCCACATCACTGACCTCTGTAGAATCTACTACCTTTCCCACCACTGACCTCTGTGAAGAATCTTCAGGCTCCATAGATAGGTTAGGCCTTTCACAACCTGAAGACAGATGGGAGATATGGAGTTCAGAATTCAACAATACCCAAAACCACTGCTTTCAGACACAGATGGGCTAACTCATTTGGTAAACCATTTATATAAAGGACCTTCAGAAATAATTCACACCCCCGGCCTTGACTTATTCCCCTTTTTGTTGTTACAGTCTGAATTCAAAATCCATTAAATATATTTTTCTCTCTCTCAGCCATCTACACACAATACCCCACCATGTCAAAGACAAAAAATGTTTTTAGAAAATTTAGCAAATTGATTGAAAATCAAATACAGAAATATCTAATTTACTTAAATATTCACACCACAGAGTCAATACTTTGTAGTAGCACTTTTGCCTGTGAGTCTTTCTGTGCAAGTCTCTTTCCACACCTGGACTGTACAACATTTGCCCATTTTTATTTTCTAAATTCTTCAAGCTCTGTAAAATTGGTTTTTGATCATTGTTAGACAACCATTTTCAAGTAGATTTAAGTCCAAACTGTAACTTGCCCACTCAGGAACATTCACTGTCTTCTTGGTAAGCAACTCCAGTGTAGATTTGGCCTTGTGTTTCAGGTTATTGTCCTGCTGGAAGGTGAATTCATCTCCCAGTGTCTGGTGGAAAACAGACTGAACCAGGTTTTCCTCTAGGATGTTGCCTGTGCATTCCATTTATTTATGTTATCCTGAAAAACTCCCCAATCCTTAATTAATGATTACAAGCATACCCATTACATGATGCAGCCACCACTATGCTTGATAATATGAGGAGTTGTCACGACTTCTTTCCAAGTCGGCTACCTCTCCTTGTTCTAAATTCTTCAAGGGCGGCGATCGACGTTAGACAACCATTTTCTAGCCATCGCCGCTCCATCTTTCATATCTCAATTTGTCTTGTCTTGTTTCATACACACCTGGTTTTCATGTGTCGATTTGTCTTGTCTTGTTTCATACACACCTGGTTTTCATATGTCCATTTGTCTTGTTTCCTACACACCTGGTTTTCATATGTCCATTTGTCTTGTCTTGTTTCCTACACACCTGGTTTTCATATGTCCATTTGTCTTGTCTTGTTTCATACACACCTGGTTTTCATATCTCCATTTGTCTTGTCTTGTTTCCATACACACCTGGTTTTCATGTATCAATTTGTCTTGTCTTGTTTCATACACACCTGGTTTTCATATCTCCATTTGTCTTGTCTTGTTTCCATACACACCTGGTTTTCATATGTCCATTTGTCTTGTCTTGTTTCATACACACCTGGTTTTCATGTATCAATTTGTCTTGTCTTGTTTCATACACACCTGGTTTTCATATCTCCATTTGTCTTGTCTTGTTTCCATACACACCTGGTTTTCATATGTCCATTTGTCTTGTCTTGTTTCATACACACCTGGTTTTCATGTATCCATTTGTCTTGTCTTGTTTCCATACACACCTGGTTTTCATATCTCCATTTGTCTTGTCTTGTTTCCATACACACCTGGTTTTCATATCTCCATTTGTCTTGTTTCCATACACACCTGGTTTTCATATCTCCATTTGTCTTGTCTTGTTTCCATACACACCTGGTTTTCATATAAAATCAAATTTTATTTGTCACATACACATGGTTAGCAGATGTTAATGCGAGTGTAGCGAAATGCTTGTGCTTCCAGTTCCGACAATGCAGTAATAACCAACAAGTAATCTAACTAACAATTCCAAAACTAATTTCTTATTCACAGTGTAAGGGGATAAAGAATATGTACATAAAGATATGAATGAGTGATGGTGCAGAGCAGCATAGGCAAGATACAGTAGATGGTATCGAGTACAGTATATACATATGAGATGAGTATGTAAACAAAGTGGCATAGTTAAAGTGGCTAGTGATACATGTATTACATAAGGATGCAGTAGATGATAGAGTACAGTATATACGTATACATATGAGATGAATAATGTAGGGTATGTAAACATTATATTAGGTAGCCACTCAATGTTAGTGGTTGCTGTTTAACAGTCTGATGGCCTTGAGATAGAAGCTGTTTTTCAGTCTCTCGGTCCCAGCTTTGATGCATCTGTACTGACCTCGCCTTCTGGATGATAGCGGGGTGAACAGGCAGTGGCTCGGGTGGGTGTTGTCCTTGATGATCTTTGTGGCCTTCCTGTAACATCGGGTGGTGTAGGTGTCCTGGAGGGCAAGTAGTTTGCCCCCGGTGATATGTTGTGCAGACCTCACTACCCCCTGGAGAGCCTTACGGTTGTGGGCGGAGCAGTTGCCGTACCAGGCGGTGATACAGCCCGCCAGGATGCTCTCGATTGTGCATCTGTAGAAGTTTGTGAGTGCTTTTGGTGACAAGCCGAATTTCTTCAGCCTCCTGAGGAGCCTCCTGAGGAGGTGGAGGTGATATGGTCCTTGACTAGTCTCTCAAAGCACTTCATGATGACGGAAGTGAGTGCTACGGGGCGGTAGTGGTTTAGCTCCGTTACCTTAGCTTTCTTGGGAACAGGAACAATGATGGCCCTCTTGAAGCATGTGGGAACAGCAGACTGAGATAGGGATTGATTGAATATGTCCGTAAACACACCAGCCAGCTGGTCTGCGCATGCTCTGAGGGCGCGGCTGGGGATGCTGTCTGGGCCTGCAGCCTTGTGAGGGTTAACACGTTTAAATGTTTTACTCACCTCGGCTGCAGTGAAGGAGAGACCGTATGTTTCCGTTGCAGGCCGTGTCAGTGGCACTATATTGTCCTCAAAGCGGGCAAAAAAGTTATTTTGCCTGCCTGGGAGCAAGACATCCTGGTCCGTGACTGAGCTGGATTTATTCTTATAGTCCGTGATTGACTGTAGACCCTGCCACATACCTCTTGTGTCTGAGCCGTTGAATTGAGATTCTACTTTGTCTCTGTACTGACGCTTAGCTTGTTTGATAGCCTTACGGAGGGAATAGCTGCACTGTTTGTATTCAGTCATATTACCAGTCACCTTGCCCTGATTAAAAGCAGTGGTTGGTCCTTTCAGTTTCAAAGCACTTTAAGCTGCCATCAATCCACGGTTTCTGGTTAGGGAATGTTTTAATCGTTGCTATGGGAACGACATCTTCAACGTGGCGCTCTAATGAACTCGCACACCGAATCAGCGTATTTGTCAATGTTGTTGCCTGAATATACGAAACATTTCCCAGTCCACGTGATGGAAGCAGTCTTGGAGTGTGGAATCAGCTTGGTCGGACCAGCGTTGGACAGACCTCAGCGTGGGAGCTTCTTGTTTCAGTTTCTGTCTGTAGGCAGGGATCAGCAAAATGGAGTCGTGGTCAGCTTTTCCGAAAGGGGGGCGGGGCAGGGCCTTATATGCGTCAAAGCGGAAGTTAGAATAACAGTGATCCAAGGTTTTGCCAGCCCTGGGGCGCAATCGATATGCTGATACATTTTAGGGAGTCTTGTTTCCAGATTAGCCTTGTTAAAATCCCCAGCTACAATGAATGCAGCCTCAGGATGTATGGATTCCAGTTTGCAAAGAGTCAAATAAAGTTCGTTACAGAGCGATCGATGTGTCTGCTTGGGGGGAATATATACGGCTGTGATTATAATTAAGAGAATTCTCTTGGTAGATAATGCAGTGGTCTGCATTTGATTGTGAGGAATTCTAAATCAGGTGAACAGAAGGATTTGAGTTCCTGTATGTTTCTGTGATCACACCACGTTGCGTTAGCCATAAGGCATACGCCGCCGCCCCTCTTCTTACCAGAAAGGTGTTTGTTTCTGTCGGCGCGATGCGTGGAGAAACCCGCTGGCTGCACCGCCACCGAGAGCATCTCTCTAGTGAGCCATGTTTCCGTGAAGCAAAGAACATTACAGTCTCTGATGTTCCTCTGGAATGCTACCCTTGCTCGGATTTCATCAACCTTGTTGTCAAGAGACTGGACATTGGCGAGAAGAATGCTAGGAAGTGGGGCACGATGTGCCCGTCTACGTAGTCTGACCAGAAGACCGCCCCGTTTCCCTCTTTTACGAAGTCGTTTTTTTGGGATCCATTCTGGGATCCATTTCGTTGTCCTGGTTGAAAGGCAGAACACAGGATCCGCTTCGCGAAAGTCATATTCTTGGTCGTACTGATGGTGAGTTGACGCTGATCTTATATTCAGTAGTTCTTCTCGACTGTATGTAATGAAACCTAAGATGACCTGGGGTACTAATGTAAGAAATAACACGTAAAAAAAACAAAAAACTGCATAGTTTCCTAGGAACGCGAAGCGAGGCGGCCATCTCTATCGGCGACGGAAGTACTCCATTTGTCTTGTCTTGTTTCCATACACACCTGGTTTTCATATGTCCATTTGTCTTGTCTTGTTTCCATACACACCTGGTTTTCATATCTCCATTTGTCTTGTCTTGTTTCCATACACACCTGGTTTTCATATCTCCATTTGTCTTGTCTTGTTTCCATACACACCTGGTTTTCATATCTCCATTTGTCTTGTCTTGTTTCCATACACACCTGGTTTTCATATCTCCATTTGTCTTGTCTTGTTTCCATACACACCTGGTTTTCATATCTCCATTTGTCTTGTTTCCATACACACCTGGTTTTCATATCTCCATTTGTCTTGTCTTGTTTCCATACACACCTGGTTTTCATTTTCCCAAACAATCTACTTGTATTTAACCCTCTGTTTCCCATCACGTTTTGTGTGTAATTGTCTCATGTTATTTTATTACGCGCTTTATTCTTGTATGTTCTGTGTTTTGCGCATTTGATTTATGTAGTGCTCTCATTTTTGGAACTAAATAAAAGTGTGCCTGTTTACATCACTCTACTCTCCTGCACCTGACTTCGCCTCTATACACCCGTTGACAAGAGTGGTACTCAGTAGGGTGTTGTATTGGATTTGCCCTAAACATAACACTTTGTATTGAGGACAAAAAGTGAATTGATTTGGCAATTATTTGGGCACTATTACTTTATTGCAAACAGGATGCATGTTTTGGAATATTTTTACTATGTACAGGCTTCCTTCTTTTCACTGTCAATTAAGTTATTATTGTGGAGTAACTACAATGTTGTTGATCCATCCTCAGTTTTCTCCTAGCACAGCCATTAAACTCTGTAACTGTTTTAAAGTGATCATTGGCCTCATGGTGAAATCCCTGAACGGTTTCCTTCCTCTGGCTTAGGAAGGACGCCTGTATTTGTGTAGTGACTGGGTGTTTTGATACACCATCTAACAGTGAAATAAATAACTTCACCAAGCTCAAAGGGATATTCAATGTCTACCAATAGGTTCCCTTCTTTGTGAGGATTGGAAAATCTCCCTGGTCTTTGTGGTTGAATCTGTGGTTGAACCCTGAGGGCCTTTACAGATAATTGTATGTGCGGGGTACAGAGATGAGGTATTAATTCAAAAATAATGTTAAACACTATTATTGCACACAAAGTGAGTCCATGCAACTTAGTGTGACTTGTTAAGCAACATTTTACTTCTAAACACATTTAGGGGTTGAATACTTATTGACTCAAGACATTTCAGCTTTAATATGTAAATAAATGTCTAAAATCATAATTCCACTGACATGATGGGGTTATTGTGTGTAGGCCAGTGTAAAAAAATATATATATATATTTAATCCATTTTGAAATTCAGGCTGGAACACAACAACATGCCTATAAGTCAAGGGGTGTGAATACTCTGTGAAGGCCATGTATCTGCTCATTGATCATGGACTGTACACAACATGCCTATAAGTCAAGGGTTGTGAATACTTTGTGAAGGCCATGTATCTGCTCATTGATCATGGACTGTACACAACATGCCTATAAGTCAAGGGTTGTGAATACTTTGTGAAGGCCAGGTATCTGCTCATTGATCATGGACTGTACACAACATGTGGAATAAGTCAAGGGGTGTGAATACTCTGTGAAGGCCAGGTATCTGCTCACTGATCATGGACTGTACACAACATGTGGAATAAGTCAAGGGGTGTGAATACTCTGTGAAGGCCAGGTATCTGCTCACTGATCATGGACTGTACACAACATGTGGAATAAGTCAAGGGGTGTGAATACTCTGTGAAGGCCAGGTATCTGCTCATTGATCATGGACTGTACACAACATGTGGAATAAGTCAAGGGGTGTGAATACTCTGTGAAGGCCAGGTATCTGCTCACTGATCATGGACTGTACACAACATGTGGAATAAGTCAAGGGGTGTGAATACTCTGTGAAGGCCAGGTATCTGCTCATTGATCATGGACTGTACACAACATGCCTATAAGTCCAGGGGTGTGAATACTCTGTGAAGGCCAGGTATCTGCTCATTGATCATGGACTGTACACAACATGCCTATAAGTCCAGGGGTGTGAATACTCTGTGAAGGCCAGGTATCTGCTCACTGAACATGGGCTGTACACAACATGCCTATAAGTCCAGGGGTGTGAATACTCTGTGAAGGCCAGGTATCTGCTCACTGAACATGGGCTGTACACAACATGACTATAAGTCCAGAGCCACAGAGTTGCATAGCTACTTTGCATCTGTACGTTCTTGATATCAAAAACCATTTGCTTTTAAATGACAAGAGCGAGCAGCAAAGACTAAGGATTCACATATTTTGGTTTATTATTGACAAAGCAGATTTGACCACAAAACAACGTGCCAAATCTACTTCTCAATTCAGACAGAATCAAAAAGATGTGATTGGACTGTGGCTCTGGTGCCAAAACAACTGGTGTGCGTATGCATCATCCATCTCGCTCTCCCGGTGCTTTTCCCAGCGATAATTAACAGCTCTGACAGTGAGAGAGGGGGAAGAGAGGGAGGAGAGCTGTGAATTAGAATTAACGCTGACTAAATAGCTGTCAATGTTTGATTACAGGCTGAATCAGAGGGAGAGGGGCTAATAGAGGTGGAAACACCCACGTTAGGCTGAATCAAACGCTCCTCTGTGCTGTGATGCTTGAGTGTGTGTGTGTGTGTGTGTGAGAGAGAGTCTGTCCATTTCTCCTTTCACTGATGAAGGCTACTGGGAGATTCACACCTGTTGGCCACACTTGCCAAAATGGGTAAACTTTACCAGCAAAAGTCTCAAAGTTATTAATTGAGTTATTATTTACTGAATAGGATAGAATGATGAATTGTAGCCAATTTGTCAAACCTGCAACTCCCATACAAAGTTACCTGATCCATTGTCTTCATAGGTGATGTTTACAGAATGATAGTCTCATTTAAATAGTTGTGGTCAGTTATAGAATATGATAGTCTCATTATAAAATAGTTGTGGTCAGTTATAGAATATGAGAGTCTCATTATAAATAGTTGTGGTCAGTTATAGAATATGATAGTCTCATTTTAAATAGTTGTGGTCAGTTATAGAATATGATAGTCTCATTATAAATAGCTGTGGTCAGTTATAGAATATGAGAGTCTCATTATAAATAGCTGTGGTCAGTTATAGAATATGAGAGTCTCATTTTAAATAGTTGTGGTCAGTTATAGAATATGAGAGTCTCATTATAAATAGCTGTGGCCAGTTATAGAATATGAGAGTCTCATTTTAAATAGTTGTGGTCAGTTATAGAATATGATAGTCTCATTTTAAATAGCTGTGGTCAGTTATAGAATATGAGAGTCTCATTATAAATAGCTGTGGTCAGTTATAGAATATGAGAGTCTCATTATAAATAGCTGTGGTCAGTTATAGAATATGAGAGTCTCATTATAAATAGCTGTGGTCATTATAGAATATGATAGTCTCATTTTAAATAGTTGTGGTCAGTTATAGAATATGAGAGTCTCATTTTAAATAGTTGTGGTCAGTTATAGAATATGAGAGTCTCATTTTAAATAGTTGTGGTCAGTTATAGAATATGAGAGTCTCATTTTAAATAGCTGTGGTCAGTTATAGAATATGAGAGTCTCATTATAAATAGCTGTGGTCAGTTATAGAATATGAGAGTCTCATTATAAATAGCTGTGGTCAGTTATAGAATATGATAGTCTCATTATAAATAGCTGTGGTCAGTTATAGAATATGAGAGTCTCATTATAAATAGCTGTGGTCAGTTATAGAATATGAGAGTCTCATTTTAAATAGCTGTGGTCAGTTATAGAATATGAGAGTCTCATTTTAAATAGCTGTGGTCAGTTATAGAATATGAGAGTCTCATTATAAATAGCTGTGGTCAGTTATAGAATAGCTGTGGTCAGTTATAGATGAGAGTCTCATTTTAAATAGCTGTGGTCAGTTATAGAATATGAGAGTCTCATTTTAAATAGCTGTGGTCAGTTATAGAATATGAGAGTCTCATTATAAATAGCTGTGGTCAGTTATAGAATATGAGAGTCTCATTTTAAATAGCTGTGGTCAGTTATAGAATATGAGAGTCTCATTTTAAAAAGCTGTGGTCAGTTATAGAATATAAGAGTCTCATTATAAATAGCTGTGGTCAGTTATAGAATATGAGAGTCTCATTTTAAATAGCTGTGGTCAGTTATAGAATATGAGAGTCTCATTATAAATAGCTGTGGTCAGTTATAGAATATGAGAGTCTCATTATAAATAGCTGTGGTCAGTTATAGAATATGATAGTCTCATTTTAAATAGCTGTGGTCAGTTATAGAATATGAGAGTGATTTTAAATAGTTGTGGTCAGTTATAGAATATGATAGTCTCATTTCATTTTAAATAGTTGTGGTCAGTTATAGAATATGAGAGTCTCATTTTAAATAGCTGTGGTCAGTTATAGAATATGAGAGTCATTTTAAATAGTTGTGGTCAGTTATAGAATATGAGAGTCTCATTATAAATAGCTGTGGTCAGTTATAGAATATGAGAGTCTCATTATAAATAGCTGTGGTCAGTTATAGAATATGAGAGTCTCATTTTAAATAGCTGTGGTCAGTTATAGAATACGAGAAAGTCATTTTAAATAGCTGTGGTCAGTTATAGAATATGAGAGTCTCATTTTAAATAGCTGTGGTCAGTTATAGAATATGAGAGATTTTAAATAGTCTCATTTTAAATAGTTGTGGTCAGTTATAGAATATAGTGATTTTAAATAGTCTCATTATAAATAGCTGTGGTCAGTTATAGAATATGAGAGTTTCATTTTAAATACCTGTGGTCAGTTATAGAATATGAGAGTCTCATTTTAAATAGTTGTGGTCAGTTATAGAATAGAGTCTAATTTTAAATAGCTGTGGTCAGTTATATAATATGAGAGTGATTTTAAATAGTTGTGGTCAGTTATAGAATATGAGAGTCTCATTTTAAATAGTTGTGGTGAGTTATAGAATATGAGAGTCTCATTTTAAATAGCTGTGGTCAGTTATAGAATATGAGAGTGATTTTAAATAGTTGTGGTCAGTTATAGAATATGAGAGTCTCATTTTAAATAGCTGTGGTCAGTTATAGAATATGAGAGTAATTTAAAAAAGCATTTAAAATGTTGTGGTCAGTTATAGAATATGAGAGTCTCATTTTAAATAGCTGTGGTCAGTTATAGAATATGAGAGTCTCATTTTAAATAGCTGTGGTCAGTTATAGAATATGAGAGTCTCATTTTCAATTTTAAAAGCTGTGGTCAGTTATAGAATATGATAGTCTCATTTAAATAGTTGTGGTCAGTTATAGAATATGAGAGTAATTTTAAATAGTTGTGGTCAGTTATAGAATATGAGAGTCTCATTTTAAATAGCTGTGGTCAGTTATAGAATATGAGAGTCATTATAAATAGTTGTGGTCAGTTATAGAATATGAGAGTCTCATTTTTAAATAGCTGTGGTCAGTTATAGAATATGAGAGTCATTATAAATAGCTGTGGTCAGTTGGTTTGAGAGCTGAAAGGCTGTACCACTCACCGCCACAGAGATCCTACCAACACATGCTCTGGGGATCCTCCTGTATACGTCCAGAGAGCCACCTGCGCGCACACACACACACACACACACACACACACACACACACACACACACACACACACACACACAGTTGAGTGTTGATGGACGCACTGACAGGTCGTCCATCGAGGGAGACAATGTGTTATAACTGAGAAATCACTGTGTTAAATTCACGCACACACACTCCCACCCTTGTAGCTTTTAGCAAAGATGCATGCTAGCCCCCAGCCACTGAAGATGACAGTCTTCCTCTAAGAAGAAGTGTAAATGGATACAGGGTGGTAAGAGGTTTGACATTCCAGCTTTCATAGAGCTCTGGATGGGAGGGTGGAGCCATTGCTAGCCACAGCCTCAGCACTAACCTAAACCCCAGCACTAACCCTAACCCTAAACCCCAGCACTAACCCTAACCCCCAGCACTAACCCTAACCCCAGCACTAACTTCCCAGCACTAACCCCAGAACTAACTCCCCACCCCAGCACTAACCCTCACCCCAGCACTAACCCTAACCCCAGCACTAACCTCACCCCCAGCACTAACCCTAACCCCAGAACTAACCCAAACCCCAGAACTAACCCTAACCCCAGCACTAACCCAAACCCCAGCACTAACCCTCACCCCAGCACTAACCCTCACCCCAGCACTAACCCTAACCCAGCACTAACCCTAACCCAGCACTAACCCTCACCCCAGCACTAACCCCTCACCCCAGCACTAACCCTAACCCCAGCACTAACCCTCACCCCAGCACTAACCCTCACCCCAGCACTAACCCTCACCCCAGCACTAACCCTAACCCCAGCACTAACCCTAACTCCTAACCCCAGCACTAACCTCACCCCAGCCTAACCCTCACCCCAGCACTAACCCTCACCCCCAGCACTAACCCTAACCCCAGCCCCAGCACTAACCCTAAACACTAAACCTAACCCCAGCACTAACCCTAACCCCAGCACTAACCCTAACCCCAGCACTAACCCTAACCCCGGCACTAACCCTAACCCCAGCACTAACCCTAACCCCGGCACTAACCCAAACCCCGGCACTAGCCCTAACCCAAACCCCGGCACTAACCCAAACCCCGGCACTAACCCTAACCCCGGCACTAGCCCTAACACTAGCCCTAACCCCGGCACTAGCACTAACCCCAACCCTAACCCCGGCACTAACCCTAACCCCGGCACTAGCCCTAACCCCGGCACTAGCCCTAACCCCGGCACTAGCCCTAACCCCCGGCACTAACCCTAACCTCCAGCACTAGCCCTAACCCCGGCACTAGCCCTAACCCGGCACTAGCCCTAACCCCGCACTAGCCCTAAACTAGCCCTAACCCCAGCACTAACCCCTCACCCCGGGTACTAACCCCTAACCCCGGCACTAACCTAATTCCCGCAACTCAAACCCCCCGCACTAACCCAAAGCAAGCCTAACCCCGGCACTAACCTAACCCCGCACTAAACCTAACCCCCACTAACCCCAACCCCGGCACTAACCCTAACCCCCACTAACCCTAACCCCCCGCACTAACCCTAACCCCAGCACTAACCCTAACCCCCGGCACTAACCCTAACCCCAGCACTAACCCTAACCCCAGCACTAACCCTAACCCTAACCCTAACCCTAGCACTAACCCTAACCCTAACCCCAGCACTAACCCTTAACCCTAACCCCAGCACTAACCCTAACCCCAGCACTAACCCTAACCCCCAGCACTAACCCTAACCCCAGCACTAACCTAACCCTAACCCCAGCAATAACCTAACCCTAACCCCAGCACTAACCCTAACCCCCGGTATCTAACCCTAACCCCCGGCACTAACCCCAACCCCCGCACTAACCCTAACCCTAACCCTCAACCCCAGCACTAACCCTAACCCCAGCACTAACCAACCCCCAGCACTAACCCTAACCCCCAGCACTAACCCTAACCCCAGCACTAACCCCAACCCCGGACTAACTAACCCCTAACCCCAGCCCTAACCCTAACCCCAGCACGAACCCTAACCCCCAGCACTAACCCTAACCCCAAAGCACTAACCCCAACCCCAGCACTAACTCTAACCCCAGCACTAACCCTAACCCCAGCACTAACCCTAACCCCAGCACTAACCCTAACCCCAACACTAACCCAAACCCCAGCACTAACCCTAACCCCAACACTAACCCAAACCCCAACACTAACCCAAACCCCAGCACTAACCCAAACCCCAGCACTAACCCTAACCCCAGCACTAACCCTAACCCCAGCACTAACCCTAACCCCAGCACTAACCCTAACCCCAGCACTAACCAACCCCACTAACCCTAACCCCAGCACTAACCCTAACCCCAGCACTAACCCTAACCCCAGCACTAACCCTAACCCCAGCACTAACCCTAACCCTAGCACTAACCCTAACCCCAGCACTAACCCAAACCCCAGCACTAACCCAAACCCCAGCACTAACCCAAACCCCAGCACTAACCCTAACCCCAGCACTAACCCTGCACCTCCCAGCACTAACCCTAACCCCAGCACTAACCCTAACCCCCGGCACTAACCCTAACCCGGCACTAACCCTAACCCCGCACTAACCCTAACCCCGGCACTAACCCTAACCCCGGCACTAACCCTAACCCCCGGCACTAACCCTAACCCCTAACCCCAGCACTAACCCTAACCCTAACCTCAGCACTAACCCTCACCCCAGCACTAACCCTAACCCCAGCACTAACCCTTAACCCCAGCACTAACCCTAACCCCAGCACTAACCCTAACCCCAGCACTAACCCTAACCCCCAGCACTAACCTAAACCCCAGGACTAACCCTAACCCCAGACTAACCCAACCCCGGCATCCCTAACCCCGGCACTAACCCTAACCCCCGGCACTAACCCTAACCCCGGCACTAACCCTAACCCTAACCCCAGCACTAACCCTAACCCCAGCACTCCAACCCTAACCCCAGCACTAACCCTAACCCTAACCCCAGCACTAACCCTCACCCCAGCACTAACCCTAACCCCAGCACTAACCCTAACCCCAGGACTAACCCTAACCCCAGCCTAACTCCTAACCCCAGCACTAACCCTAACCCTAACCCCAGCACGAACCCTAACCCAGCACTAACCCTAACCCCAGCACTAACCCTAACCCCGGCACTAACTCTAACCCCAGAACTAACCCTAACCCCAGCACTAACCTAACCCCAGCACTAACCTCTAACCCCAACACTAACCCAAACCCCAGCACTAACTCCAAACCCCAGCACTAACCCTAACCTAACCCCTAACCCCAGCACTAACCCTAACCCCAGCACTAACCCTAACCCCCAGCACTAACCCTCACCCCGGCAATTAACCCTCACCCCAGCACTAACCCCTAACCCCAGCACTAAACCCCAGCACTAACCCTCACCCCAGCACTAACCCTAACCCAGCACTAACCCTAACCCCAGCACTAACCCCTCACCCCAGCACTAACCCTAACCTCAGCACTAAACCCCAGCACTCAACCTCACCCCAGCACTAACCCCTCACCCCAGCACTAACTCCTAACCCCAGCACTAACCCTAACCCTAACCCCAGCACTAACCCCCACCCCAGCACTAACCCTCACCCCAGCACTAACCCTAACCCCAGCCCCCAGCACTAACCCTAACCCCAGCACTAAACCTAACCCCAGCACTAACCCTAACCCCAGCACTAACCCTAACCCCAGCACTAACCCTAACCCCGGCACTAACCCTAACCCCAGCACTAACCCTAACCCCGGCACTAACCCTAACCCCGGCACTAGCCCTAACTCCAAACCCCGGCACTAACCCAAACCCCCCACTAACCCTAACCCCCACTAGCCCTAACCCCGCACCAGTCTTCTAACCCCGGCACTAGCCCTAACCCCAACCCTAACCCCGCACTAACCTAACCCCGGCACTAGCCCTAACCCCGGCACTAGCCCTAACCCCGGCACTAACCTAAACCCCGGCACTAGCCCTAACCCCGGCACTAACCCTAACCCCGGCACTAGCCTCTAACCCCCCAGCACTAGCCCTAACCCCAACCCTAACTCCTAACCTTAGCACTAACCCTCACCCCAGCACTAACCCCTCACCCCGGCACTAACCCTCACCCGCACTAACCCAAACTCCCGGCACTAACCCAAACCCCGGCACTAACCCTAACCCCCGGCACTAACCCTAACCCCGGCACTAAACCTTAACCCCCGCACTAACCCTAACCCCAGCCACTAACCCTAACCCCTGGCACTCAACTCCTAACCCCCGCCCTAACCCTAACCCCCGGCACTAACCTCAACTCCCGGCACTAACCCCTAACCCCGCACTAACCCTAACCCCGGCTAACCCTAACCCTAACCCTAACCCCAGCACTAACCCTAACCCTAACCCCAGCACTAACCCTAATCCCTAACCCCCAGCACTAACCCCTAACCCCAGCACTAACCCTAACCCCAGCACTAACCCTAACCCCAGCACTAACCTTCTAACCCCAACCCCAGCCCTAACCCTAACCCTAACCCCCACTAACCCTAACCCCGGCACTAACCCTAACCCCCGCACTAACCCTAACCCCGGCACTAACCTAACCCCCGGCACTTTAACCCTCACCCAACCCAGCACTAACCCTAACCCTAACCCCAGCACTAACCCTAACCCGGCACTAACCCTAACCCCAGCACTAACCCTAACCCCAGCACTAACACAACCTAACCCTAACCCCAGGACTAACCCTAACCCTAACCCCAGCCCTAACCCCTAACCCCAGCACGAACCCTAACCCTAACCCCAGCACTAACCTAACCCTAACCCCAGCACTAACCCTAACCCCAGCACTAACCCTAACCCCCAGCACTAACTCTAACCCCAGCACTAACCCTAACCCCAGCACTAACCCCTAACCCCCAGCACTAACCCTAACCCCAACACTAACCCAAACCCCAGCACTAACCCTAACCCCAACACTAACCCAAATTGACTAACTAGCACTAACCCAAACCCCAGCACTAACCCTAACCCCAGCACTAACCCTAACTAACCCTAACCCCACTAACTCTAACCCCAGCACTAACCCTAACCCCAGCACTAACCCTAACCCCAGCACTAACCCTAACCCAGCACTAACCCTAACCCCAGCACTAACCCAAACCCCAGCACTAACCCAAACCCCAGCACTAACCTAAACCCCAGCACTAACCCTAACCCCAGCACTAACCCTAACCAGCACAACTCCCAACCTCCCAGCACTAACCCTAACCCCAGCACTAACCTAACCCCAGCCTAACCCTCGGCACTAACCCTAACCCCGCTGCACTAACCCTAACCCCGGCACACTAACCCCTAACCCCAGCACTAACCCTAACCCCAGCACTAACCCTCACCCCAGCACTAACCCTAACCCCAGCACTAACCCTAACCCCAGCACTAACCCTAACCCAGCACTAACCCTAACCCCAGCACTAACCCTAACCCCAGGACTAACCCCTAACCCCAGGACTAACTCCTAACCCCGCACTAACCCTAACCCCGCACTAACCCTAACCCGGCTAACCCTAACCCGGCTAACCCTAACCCCTAACCCCAGCACTAACCCTAACCCCTAACCCCAGCACTAACCCTAACCCCAGCACTAACCCTAACCCTAACCCCAGCACTAACCCTCACCCCCAGCACTAACCCTAACCCAGCACTAACCCTAACCCCAGCACTAACCCTAACCCCAGCACTAACCCTAACCCCAGCCCTAACCCTAACCCCGGCCTCAACTAACCCAACCCCAGCCTCAGCACACCAACCCCAGCCTCAACACCAACCCCAGCCTCAACACCAACCCCAGCCTCAGCACACCAACCCCAGCCTCAACACCAACCCCAGCCTCAAACCAACCCCAGCCTCAACACCAACCCCAGCACCAACCCTAACCCCAGCCTCACCCCAGCACTAACCCTAACCCCCAGCACTAACTAACCTGTGCATAACCCAGCACTCCTAACCCCCAGCACTTCTAACCCCAGCACTAACCCTAAGCACTGTAACCCCAGGTAATGACCTCCCAGCACACCTAACCCCAGCACCAGCCTCATAACCCACTCATTAATCCAAACCCCAGCCTAACCCAAACCAACCCCCCCAGCACTAACCCTAACCTCAACACTCACCGTCCATATACTCTGTGCATGCACCCTAACCCCGGCGATCACTGTTCTCCACAAAGAAGGCACTGTAGAAGGTTAACCCCATGATGCCCTAACCCCAGAGGAATCAGCACTAACCCAACACAGTTCATCCACTCATTAATTAACAGCACTAACCCTAACCCCATAACCCTAACCCCAGCACTAACCCTAAAACCAGTATTTAACCCCAGCCTCAACACTAACCATAACCCCCAGCACTTAACCCCAGCACTAACCACAGTCTACTAACCACAGCCTGATTAAACCCAGCACTGGGAAGAGCACTAACCCTAAAAAGCTGATTCCCGGCCCCAGCTGTTGAACCCCGGCCCCTGCACCAATTTAGCCCCCGGGTCCCGGCACCAACCCCAGCCTCAACACCAACCCCAGCCTCAACATTTGGGCCAGCTCAACACCAACCCCAGCCTCAGCACAACCCCTCAGCCAGCAATCACCCCAGTGATTTGGGCCAGTGGGGGAGAGAGATCAACCCCTGCCTTATTTAGGACACCACCCCAATCAACAGTGATTTGGGCCAGGTCGGGAGAGATCGACACCTCGTCGATTTGGGCCAGGTCGACACCAATCCCTTGCTTGCCATGACACCAACCCCAGGAGGAGAGTCTCGACACCACTCATTCGGGCCAGTTGACACCAACCCCAGCCTCGACACCAACCCCAAAGGTGACCAACCCCATGAACTAGTCTAATTTCGACGACCCAGAGTAGACTAAACGTGACCCCTCTGATGGGCCAGCTCTGAGAGATCTGACTACGTGATTTGGGCCAGCCTGGGGGAGAGATCTGACAACGTGATTTGGGCCAGTTGGGGGAGAGATCTGACACTACGTGATTTGGGCCAGCTGGGGAGAGATCTGACTCAACCCCAGATTTGACACCAACCCCATTTGGACCAACCCCAGCCTCGACACTAACCCCAGTAATTTGGGCCAGTTGGGGGAGAGATCTGACTACGTGATTTGGGCCAGCTCGCCACCAACCCCAGAGAGATCTGACTACGTGATTTGGGCCAGCTGGGGAGATCTGACTACGTGATTTGGGCCAGCTGGGGGAGAGATCGACTACCCCAGCCTCGACATTTGGGCCAGCTGGGGAGAGATCTGACTACGTGATTTGGGCCAGCTGGGGGGAGAGATCTGACTACGTGATTTGGGCCAGCTGGGGGAGAGATCTGACAACCCCGCCTGATTTGGGCCAGCTGGGGGAGAGATCTGACTACGTGATTTGGGCCAGCTGGGGGAGAGATCTGACTACGTGATTTGGGCCAGCCTGGGGGAGAGATCTGACCAACCCCAGCCTGATTTGGGCCAGTTGGGGGAAGAGCCTGACTACGTGATTTGGGCCAGCTGGGGGAGAGATCTGACTACGTGGATTTGGGCCAGCTGGGGGAGAGATCTGACTACATGATTTGGGCCAGCCTTGGGGGAGAGCCTGACTACCCCAGCCTGATTTGGGCCAGCCTGGGGAGATCTCGACTACCAATGATTTGGGCCAGTTGGGGAGAGATCTGACTACATGATTTGGGCCAGTTGGGGGAGAGATCTGACTACGTGATTTGGGCCAGTTGGGGGACCCCAGCCTCTGACTACATGATTTGGGCCAGTTGGGAGAGATCTGACTACATGATTTGGGCCCAGCTGGGAGAGCATCAACCCCACTATGTGATTTGGGCCAGCTGGGGAGAGATCTGACTACGTGATTTGGGCCAGCTGGGGAGAGATCATTGATTAACATACATGATTTGGGCCAGCTGGGGGAGAGATTTGACCCATTTGGGGCTCTAGAGAGAATAGAAGCTGACCTTGTAGAGGGATCTCCAACTCGGACATGATCTGTTTCTGTAGCTCCACTTGTGATATCCAGAGGAATGACCTGTAAAGTCCAAGCACAGCCCAAATGAGAGACCAGAGTAACAAACACAAGTGCACAGGTTAATATGCAAGCACAGACACTGCTGAAGCCCTTGGGCAAACACACACAGAAACATTTAAAGCAATATACTTTATTATTACAATGGAACTATGGGTCAAAATACTGCTGGCACTGGTGGTACACATGGCCCTGGGGGGAGAAACCTTGTGGGGGAGAAACTCATGATTCTTTCATGCCAACCTATCTGGATAGTGTGGATACCACACGGTAAATGGGCACTACAGGGGTGTGAATTCTGATCTGGCTGCGCTGAGCTTAGCTATTTAGCTACAGACAGTGGCACGCTAGCACTAGCAAAGATTAGCTAAACTTGCAGCTTATCATTGATTACAGGTTAGAGAGAGAAGGGATTTGGGCTACATGTTAACATCATTGATTACAGGTTAGGGGAGAGATCTGACTACGTGAGTAGCTACATGTTAACATCAGTGATTACAGTTTGGGCCAGAGGGGGAGAGATAGCTACATGTTAACATCACTTGATTACAGGTGGGGGAGAGAGAGAGAGAAGGAGTAGATACATGTTAACATCATTGATTACAGGTTAGAGAGAGGAGGGAGTAGATACATGTTAACATCATTGATTACAGGTTAGAGAGAGAAGGGAGTAGCTACATGTTAACATCATTGATTACAGGTTAGAGAGAGACAGAAGGGAGTAGCTACATGTTAACATCATTGATTACAGGTTAGAGAGAAGCTGGAGCCTCAAACACACACAGATACATGTTAACATCTTTATTGATTACAGGTTAGTAACACATGACCTAGAAACCTTTGTAGAGAAATCATGATTACTTTTCAGCCAAGATCTGGAGTAGATACATGTTAACATCATTGATTACAGGTTAGAGAGAGAGCTACAACAGTGGGTAGCTACATGTTAACATCATTGATTACAGGTTAGAGAGAGAGAGAAGGGAGTAGCTACATGTTAACATCATTGATTACAGGTTAGAGAGAGAGAGAAGGAGTAGATACATGTTAACATCATTGATTACAGGTTAGAGAGAGAGAAGGGAGTAGATACATGTTAACATCATTGATTACAGGTTAGAGAGAGAGAAGGGAGTAGATACATGTTAACATCATTGATTACAGGTTAGAGAGAGAAGAAGGATAGCTACATGTTAACATCATTGATTACAGGTTAGAGAGAGAGAGAAGGAGTAGCTACATGTTAACATCATTGATTACAGGTTAGAGAGAGAGAAGCTACATGTTAACATCATTGATTACAGGTTAGAGAGAGAGAAGGGAGTAGCTACATGTTAACATCATTGATTACAGGTTAGAAGAGAGAGAAGGAGTAGCTGCATGTTAACATCATTGATTACAGGTTAGACAGAGAGAAGGGAGTAGATACATGTTAACATCATTGATTACAGGTTAGAGAGAGAAGGGAGTAGCTACATGTTAACATCATTGATTACAGGAGAGAGAGAGAAGGGAGTAGCTACATGTTAACATCATTGATTACAGGTTAGAGAGAGAGAGAAGGGGAGTAGATACATGTTAACATCATTGATTACAGGTTAGAGAGGAGAAGGGAGTAGCTACATGTTAACATCATTGATTACAGGTTAGAGAGAGAGAAGGGAGTAGCTACATGTTAACATCATTGATTACAGGTTAGAGAGAGAGAGAAGGAGTAGCTACATGTTAACATCATTGATTACAGGTTAGAGAGAGAGAAGGGAGTAGATACATGTTAACATCATTGATTACAGGTTAGAGAGAGAAGGGAGTAGATACATGTTAACATCATTGATTACAGGTTAGAGAGAGAAGGAGTAGATACATGTTAACATCATTGATTACAGGTTAGAGAGAGAAGGGAGTAGTTACATGTTAACATCATTGATTACAGGTTAGAGAGAGAGAGAAGGGAGTAGATACATGTTAACATCATTGATTACAGGTTAGAGAGAGAGAAGGGAGTAGATACATGTTAACATCATTGATTACAGGTTAGAGAGAGAGAAGGGAGTAGCTACATGTTAACATCATTGATTACAGGTTAGAGAGAGAGAAGGGAGTAGCTACATGTTAACATCATTGATTACAGGTTAGAGAGAGAGGGAGTAGCTACATGTTAACATCATTGATTACAGGTTAGAGAGAGAAGGAGTAGATACATGTTAACATCATTGATTACAGGTTAGAGAGAGAGAGAAGGGAGTAGCTACATGTTAACATCATTGATTACAGGTTAGACAGAGAGAGAGAAGGAGGACTACATGTTAACATCATTGATTACAGGTTAGAGAGAGAAGGGAGTAGATACATGTTAACATCATTGATTACAGGTTAGAGAGAGAGAAGGGAGTAGCTACATGTTAACATCATTGATTACAGGTTAGAGAGAGAGAGAAGCGAGTAGCTACATGTTAACATCATTGATTACAGGTTAGAGAGAGAGAAAGGGAGTAGCTACATGTTAACATCATTGATTACAGGTTAGAGAGAGAGGAGGTAGATACATGTTACGAGGGTCAAGGAGGTACACATTACATCTACCTTCCATTCCACTCCAATAGATTAGATTACTGGTAGAATTACAGAGCATGAGAACAAAGTGGATGAATGAACCAATGAGAGAGGGGGGATCACAGAGGTTGAGAAGCATAGAAAATGAAGAGGAGGAGGGAGGGAAGAGGACAGAGGTAGAGATACAGAAGAAGACTAGTGTTGTTGAACGTGATTTGGTAAAAGGAGAGGTGCCCAGGAAAAGGCTACAGCAGTACAGCTGTTGATCTCACCTTCACCGCCAACACTCTGTTGCCGAGAAGATGGTACGCTCTGTGGGAGAGAAAGAGGGGAAACATTAACATAGCCCAACAAAGAGTAAGCCAGAGCTTCAGAAAAGTCACTACTAAACTATTTCACACATTAAAACATCCCTGTTACTGTTCATTCATCAGGGCCTCTAAAGTCATGTGAATGAAAATATGTTGAATGGAAAAGGACTTGGGTGAACATCACTACATTCAGAATGGACGTCCAGTAGAGGTCCAGACTAAACATGCTTATTCAAATCAGCCATCCACTGTTTTCCTAGTTGGTGAGTTATAACATGACGAAAGGGGGTGTTGTCCTAAAGGAAACCGAAGAATCCAAATGAGCATGACAACATGTCTCTTAGTCTAACAGCATTTCCATCATTAAAAAGGTCAGAGGTCAAAACAATAGCCTTCATGACACATGTCCATTGAGCGCAGTCAGTCCTGTATCGTCACAGTTCTCCAGACAGGTTTCAGGTGGCAGGTAAACCAAACAGCCGAGGAGCGCCGGCTGGCCTAGACGACCTTGATGATTTAATTATGAAACTCCTTAATGCCCACCGGCGGGTTTAGTTACCGGCCAAGAGGGTCGGTTTACCAAAAAGCGCCAATGTCTCAACATCCAATCCTCTTGTCCCCGTAGAACAGCTGCCGGGGTGAGGGCCACAGGGAGGGCGTCGTCACCAGCCCAGTTCACCAGTTTGTTTACGACAGCCAGGTATACTGGATACCTCCCGAGGTTTCACCTGTCAACAGGGTCGGCCGGGCGTGTATGAGCTCAGACCAGGGTGTGTGATTAATGCGTGGTAGATAGGAGGATCGTGTTGCACCTCTAAACTGGCCCTTTAATTAATAACACCTCTTAGTGTCTGGTCTGGGTCGTCTGACCCTCCAGTCAGGACAAACAAACCATCCTCGTAGGATGTCCAGCTCTGCGCTGGACACACCAACACACTGTTTCTACTGAGACACTTCATGACAATGGACTTTTTAAACTTGGTTTTAGCTTTACATGTAACAACTTTGTATCATAAGGTTTACAATAAGCATTCATGACAGGTACTGGGGTCCTAATTACAGCTGAGTCTTAAATGCATGAAGGCATGATAACGCCTGGAACACAGGTGATTGGTAGGAACGGCTGCCACTCCTCCCACCCTGGGTGTCATCTAGTGAACTCTCCTTTAGGTCTGTAAAAGGCCTCGTGGTATTTCAGACAAACTTTCACCTTTTCGTTTTGATGTGTTACTCCTCCTTTAAGCGACAATCAATATCAATTAAGCACGACTACTGGTTCTTAATTAAGACAAGAGGAAGACGTTAATGGAGGCCGGAGCGGAGAGCCACAGATGTTAAATAGTGATTGGACTGATTCTGTGTGTAGCAAACGAACAGAGCAAATAATCATTATTTTATCCTGCTGAACATGTTCAGGTTCACAGAAAACCTGCTGACTCACTCAGAAGAGGTTTCTTTACGATGACGTGATGATTAAGTGTTTTGGAGGATAACCTCTTTTCTCACGTCTGCACCATTCTGTCACTAATGAACCGGGAAACTAGGGGACAAGCAGATGAACCATAACAACAGTCACATTTAAACCTAACAGGTGAGCTAACAGACCCTCAGGATGAGTGTGTCACTTATACCAGGCATTTTAGTAGCCTAATGTTCTTCCTCTACTCCCCAACAGAGTGATGACACGACGACAGTACAACCTCACTGTTAGAGCGGGTGAGAAGTCTAACTCCAGTCTCTATCCTCCATGCAGCCTGTAATGTAATGGGCCTAGTAGATCCACTGTCCTTGACCCCCTTCCTCTACTCCCAACAGAGTGATGACACGACGACAGTACAACCCTCACCGTTAGGAGCGGGTGAGAAGTCTAACTCCAGTCTCTATCCTCCATGCAGCCTGTAATGTAATGGGCCCAGTAGATCCACTGTCCTTGACCCCTCAGGGCCAACCCTCCACCGGTGAGTTACAGTGACAGGCCTGGTGACTAGAGGACCTGGGAGCAAGGTTACCCAGCCGCCCGTCTCACTTTCTTCCCCCCGTCCTGACCCCAGTAAACGTGCCCATTGCCTGGATCTTATTTACACTCCAGCCCCTGGTGTAATAAAAGCTCCACCATGCAGTATTCATGGGCCTGGCTGGCTCTCTAAAAGTGCCCCCGGGTGGGCGGTCGGGTCAGGGCTGGAATGGTTGGTTTACAGTGCCACAGGGGTGGCAGGCAAGGAGACCTCTTCCAGCCAGACACCCTGCACCGGAGACGGCACCAGAACGACCACAACGACTGCCAAACAGAGACCGACCTACCTAAGTTAAGAGAGCACATTGCTCTGCAGGTGAAGAGGCTAATGGGTACGACCGCAACACTACAAACTCACAAGATGAGGACATTACACAGACCCACAACTATGAATATAAACAGAGGTTAAACTCCCATGGTTATCAGTGGTGTCAGTTTCCCATGTCAGATGTGTTCAGGTGCTAAACAGACCAGGCACTTCAACCCTACTTTATGGCCTGCAGCTTAATATACAGTAACCAACTAACAAATGAACAGGCAGAAATGTTCCTGCTCCCCACGTTGAAATCAATGGGAGAGATCAATAAGAAAACAACTAGGCTGGGGGACTTTGGGAAGGGCCACGCCAGTGTCTAAGTGGATGTAACTGCATGTAAATGTGCTTGTTCTAATTGCGCAGGTCCATCAGGCACGGAATGGCCACCTGTCCCTACACTAGTTATTTATAACCTCGTAGGACAGGCTGAACCTCAGAGAGGGAGCGTAGAAAGTAATACAACAACAAGGGACAACATTGATGGATCACCGGGTCAGAGACACAGAGGAGAGCCAAGGTGTCAGCAACATCCAATTGAGTGTAAATGGCCGTGGGTCATAAACAGGGTTAAGGGTTAAAAGGTGCAGAGCCTTAAGTGGATCTATTCACACTAGATAAGCTTAATATAAAACAGGCCAATAGGGAGACGGAGGAGAGGTAATGACCTTCTTCAGAGGAGACCATGATCACATTACAACATTTACTTTCAAATGAGAAGACTGGGTGGGGCCTTTCATTTATTTCACCCTTATTTTACCAGCTAAGTTGACTGAGAACACGGTCTCATCTACAGCAACAACCTGGGGAATAGTTACAGGGGAGAGGAGGGGGGATGAATGAGCCAATTGGAAGCTGGGGATTATTAGGTGGCCAATTTAGCCTCCACAGTCTGGAGGCAGTAAGTATGTATAAGGCTGTGTGTGTGTGTGTGTGTGTGTGTGTGTGTGTGTGTGTGTGTGTGTGTGTGTGTGTGTGTGTGTGTGTGTGTGTGTGTGTATAATATGTATGTCATTGGGTTATCAACACTTCATACTCTGACATATAATAGCAGCAGTACAAAACACAAAGCCCAACAGAGAAGCCCACCAAATTATTTTTAAAGAAAGCAATTTACAGTAATACTCCAGGTGCCTGACTCTGTGGGGAGAAAAGCCTCTGTGCATGTTTGACGGTCAAAGTGGTTTGTGTTTTACATGAACCAAAAGTGTTTAGGGTAGAGGTGACATAGGACACAACAGATATTACAGGCCCTATTTCCCCTTAGGGCAGCGCCCTGTGTTCCTACAGATATCCACACACGCTGGGTCCCCTTGCTGTCCCCAGTCTGGGAGCAGGAACAACTAGGTTCTCTCTCCATCTGCTGTGTACAACACATTAACATCTGAAGGCACTGGTCTGGGATTCACATGCAGAACAGATAGACAGATGGACAGACAGACCAGAGGAGATGCAGGATCAACAGACAGACATATGGACAGACCAGAGGAGATGCAGGATCAACAGACAGACGGACAGAGAGAGGAGATGCAGGATCAACAGAAAGACAGATGGACAGACAGAGGAGATGCAGGATCAACAGACAGACAGATGGACAGACAGAGGAGATGCAGGATCAACAGACAGACAGATGGACAGACAGAGGAGATGCAGGATCAGACAGACAGACAGATGGACAGACAGAGGAGATGCAGGATCAACAGACAGACAGATGGACAGACAGAGGAGATGCAGGATCAACAGAGAGACAGATGGACAGACAGAGGAGATGCAGGATCAACAGACAGACAGATGGACAGACAGAGGAGATGCAGGATCAACAGACACAGTGTGAACGGAGGAAAACAAACACACTGACAGACAAGATAATGAAACCTCAGCATCTACAGATGTAGGCTCTTCATTTGATCAGCCTGTTTCAGGACACATTTCCTGCAGTGCAGCATATTTAAAAACTTGTATTGTATTTTGAGGTTTAAAAAGGCTTCTGAAGTTTGTCATTTTCACTTTGAAATTTCAGATTTGATTTTTTCCTTTTGAAAAAAATGTACCCCTGGAACAATGTTGATACATTATAATCTACATAATAGTTCATATTTGCTGTTGCTGATTATTTCCCTGCTGTAGCAAGCTGGCTCAAATTAAGATCCTTCATCTGTAGCAGTCAGTAAGTCTGGTCGTGCACCAAAACACAATGTCTGACTGACAGACAGGTTACTAAACCCTAAACCCTGTGAGAAGAGGAGAGACACCAAGTGTGTACGTACGTGTGTGTGTGTGTGTGTGTGTGTGTGTGTGTGTGTGTGTGTGTGTGTCTTGGTCAGTGGTGATAATGTGACAATGACACCAGAGGGCAGAGAGAGAGATGCCAGAGTGATTCCTATAGGCTCGCCATCCGCTCCCCAGACTCCACCTGGAGGTCCTCGGACCTCCCCACTGAACCTCATTAAGCAGCTGATTGGATGAACTCAGACACACTGTCCTTGTCTTTCAAGAAACAGCAGGAGGACAACAGGATCCTGAACAACAACAAGTCAGGAACTAAGCCTACTGTACTTCAGCCAATCAAGTGATTTAGATGCCGAGTAATACCCTGGAGGTCAGGTGGAAAATGTAGTGTTTGAGGTGATCATTACACAGTGTGGGTTAAAGTTGGCAGACAACCTGTAACTGTTGCTGAGGATGTGTGAGCCTTCGAC
>NW_027010525.1:17500-31001 GCF_036934945.1 Oncorhynchus masou masou | reverse complement strand
CAACACACCACACTGAGTCGCGTCAACACACCCCACTGAGTCACATCAACACACCCCACTGAGTCACGTCAACACACCACACTGAGTCACATCAACACACCACACTGAGTCACATCAACACACCCCACTGAGTCACGTCAACACACCACACTGAGTCACATCAACACACCACACTGAGTCGCGTCAACACACCCCACTGAGTCACATCAACACACCCCACTGAGTCACGTCAACACACCACACTGAGTCACATCAACACACCACACTGAGTCACATCAACACACCACACTGAGTCACGTCAACACACCACACTGAGTCGCGTCAACACACCCCACTGAGTCACATCAACACACCCCACTGAGTCACGTCAACACACCCCACTGAGTCACATCAACACACCACACTGAGTCACGTCAACACACCACACTGAGTCACGTCAACACACCCCACTAGGAGTCACACCAACACACCCCACTAGGAGTCACACCAACACACCCCACTAGGAGTCACACCGACACACCCCACTAGGAGTCACACCAACACACACCGTACAGTGGAGAAGGAAACCAAGAGCAGGACTGACAGCTATTGTTCTGTTACTGGATGTCACCTATAGGTCTGTTTCCAAAGAGACTTAGAGACAACACCGTCACACAACATAAATAGTAGGTCTGGATCTCAACTATAGATCTGGATCTCACCTAAAGGCCTGGATATCACCTATAGGCCTGGATATCACCTATAGGCCTGGAACTCACCTCTAGGTCTGGATCTCACCTATAGGTCTGGATCTCACCTATAGGCCTGGATCTCACCTAAAGTCCTGGATATCACCTATAGGTCTGGATATCACCTAAAGGCCTGGATATCACCTATAGGCCTGGATCTCACCTATAGGTCTGGATCTCACCTATAGGCCTGGATCTCACCTATAGGCCTGGATCTCACCTAAAGGCCTGGATCTCACCTAAAGGCCTGGATATCACCTATAGGCCTGGATCTCACCTATAGGTCTGGATCTCACCTATAGGCCTGGATCTCACCTAAAGGCCTGGATCTCACCTATAGGTCTGGATCTCACCTATAGGCCTGGATCTCACCTAAAGGCCTGGATCTCACCTAAAGGCCTGGATCTCACCTAAAGGCCTGGATATCACCTATAGGCCTGGATCTCACCTAAAGGCCTGGATATCACCTATAGGCCTGGATCTCACCTAAAGGCCTGGATCTCACCTATAGGTCTGGATCTCACCTATAGGCCTGGATCTCACCTAAAGGCCTGGATATCACCTATAGGTCTGGATCTCACCTATAGGCCTGGATCTCACCTAAAGGCCTGGATCTCACCTAAAGGCCTGGATCTCACCTAAAGGCCTGGATATCACCTATAGGCCTGGATCTCACCTAAAGGCCTGGATCTCACCTATAGGTCTGGATCTCACCTATAGGCCTGGATCTCACCTAAAGGCCTGGATCTCACCTAAAGGCCTGGATATCACCTATAGGCCTGGATCTCACCTATAGGTCTGGATCTCACCTAAAGGCCTGGATCTCACCTATAGGTCTGGATCTCACCTATAGGCCTGGATCTCACCTATAGGCCTGGATCTCACCTAAAGGCCTGGATCTCACCTATAGGTCTGGATCTCACCTATAGGTCTGGATCTCACCTAAAGGCCTGGATCTCACCTATAGGTCTGGATCTCACCTATAGGCCTGGATATCACCTAAAGGCCTGGATCTCACCTATAGGTCTGGATCTCACCTATAGGTCTGGATCTCACCTAAAGGCCTGGATCTCACCTATAGGCCTGGATATCACCTATAGGCCTGGATATCACCTATAGGCCTGGATATCACCTAAAGGCCTGGATATCACCTATAGGTCTGGATCTCACCTATAGGCCTGGATCTCACCTATAGGCCTGGATCTCACCTATAGGCCTGGATCTCACCTAAAGGCCTGGATCTCACCTAAAGGCCTGGATCTCACCTAAAGGCCTGGATCTCACCTATAGGTCTGGATCTCACCTAAAGGCCTGGATCTCACCTAAAGGCCTGGATATCACCTATAGGTCTGGATCTCACCTAACGCATCGTGTATACAGAACGTTACGAGAACATTCACAGAACATAACGACAACACCAAACGCAACGTGTATACAGAACGTTACGAGAACATTCACAGAACATAACGACAACACCAAACGCAACGTGTATACAGAACGTTACGAGAACATTCACAGAACATAACGACAACACCAAACGCAACGTGTATACAGAACGTTACGAGAACATTCACAGAACATAACGACAACACCAAACGCAACGTGTATACAGAACGTTACGAGAACATTCACAGAACATAACGACAACACCAAACGCAACGTGTATACAGAACGTTACGAGAACATTCACAGAACATAACGACAACACCAAACGCAACGTGTATACAGAACGTTACGAGAACATTTACAGAACATAACGACAACACCAAACGCAACGTGTATACAGAACGTTACGAGAACATTCACAGACGCTAACCAAATCAAGCACTAAACGAACAGATAACGTTGGCCTTACCTTTCCCCTGCACCGACACCTCCGTCCTGACCTCCCCATTAAAGGTTGTTGTTTCTAATTGGCAGAGATACGTCAGGTAAAATGACCAGTTACCACGGAGACACAACATATCCACCCGCTGCCTCGTGGAGAGTAATGTATGACGGAATATGGGCGGAGTCATAGACACAACGGAAGTTACTGAACCACACAAACAAAACACAACCACTTCCTTCATAATATTGACTGAATATGAGCTGAGCAGAAGCATGAATACTAGCATCCTCTTCTAGGGAAGAGGGAGATACAGTTCAGATGAAAACGTCTATTTTGGAGTGATAGATAGTAGACAGAAGGTGAAGAGATACTCAGTAACTATCGGTAGGACAATGGAAGTTGGAGTGATAGATAGTAGACAGAAGGTGAAGAGATACTCAGTAACTATCGGTAGGACAATGGAAGTTGTTGCAACAGATTGATGTCCTATGTACAAACAATGGAAACCCTTCAGAAGGGCTGGCATGAAGTGACAGTACATGGTGACAACATGAGGAGGAGGAGACATTGTTGACATCCCTCTTACCTGGTCTAACTCTCCTCTGACCAGGGCCTCTAACATCTCTGCTAAAGCCTGTCTCTGGAATAAGGGGACGATGGAAGACACCATAGAATTACATATTAGAACTCGTTTAATAGGATCTCTGTGGGAGAGACATTCAGTCAGCCTCTGTGTGTACCAGTTCCCCCAAGTCCCCTGACATCCAGAGCTGTGGTGTGGAGTGTCCATTAGAGCAGCGCTCTCCAAACCTGGTCCTGGTGGGGAGACCCAGAGCTGTGGTGTGGAGTGTCCATTAGAGCAGCACTCTCCAAACCCGGTCCTGGTGGGGGAGACCCAGAGCTGTGGTGTGGAGTGTCCATTAGAGCAGCGCTCTCCAAACCCGGTCCTGGGGGGGAGACCCAGAGCTGTGGTGTTGAGTGTCCATTAGAGCAGCGCTCTCCAAACCTGGTCCTGGTGGGGGAGACCCAGAGCTGTGGTGTGGAGTGTCCATTAGAGCAGCGCTCTCCAAACCCGGTCCTGGGGGAGGAGACCCAGAGCTGTGGTGTTGAGTGTCCATTAGAGCAGCGTTCTCCAAACCCGGTCCTGGGGGAGGAGACCCAGATCTGTGGTGTGGAGTGTCCATTAGAGCAGCGCTCTCCAAACCTGGTCCTGGTGGGGAGACCCAGAGCTGTGGTGTGAAGTGTCCATTAGAGCAGCGCTCTCCAAACCTGGTCCTGGTGGGGAGACCCAGAGCTGTGGTGTGAAGTGTCCATTAGAGCAGCGCTCTCCAAACCCGGTCCTGGGGAGGAGACCCAGAGCTGTGGTGTGGAGTGTCCATTAGAGCAGCGCTCTCCAAACCCGGTCCTGGGGGGGGGACCCAGAGCTGTGGTGTGGAGTGTCCATTAGAGCAGTGCTCTCCAAACCTGGTCCTGGGGGGGGGGGGGCCCAGAGCTGTGGTGTGGAGTGTCCATTAGAGCAGCGCTCTCCAAACCTGGTCCTGGTGGGGGAGACCCAGAGCTGTGGTGTGGAGTGTCCATTAGAGCAGCGCTCTCCAAACCCGGTCCTGGGGGGGAGACCTGATCCAAAAGCCTCTCAACACCTTGGTGCTACCTTACACCAGAGACTGGTGTTGTGTGAGAAGTGAAGAGCAGAGGTCAAGTCCACCTGTGTTCCTGGATTACAGGGACGTGACTGTTCTGTCCTCTACTGGAGTGACCTTCACTGAGTCCTCGGGCCACTAGGCAGCCAGACCTGTCCCCATGCGGCCTCCTCCCTCCCAGCTCTCTCATCCTTAATCAGCTTCCAATACAGGCTAATAAAAGCTGGATAAGAGCCAGCCTCTGGCCGACCAATCTCTTTATCTCAATAGCACTGTCTCTCGTTGTACTGGACTGTGTGTGTCATTGAGCTAACAGTCTGATGCTGCTGTGAAGCTAACAGTCTGATGATGTTGTGAAGCTAACAGTCTGAATATAGAAGGTCCCTGTGGCAGTAGTGAATATAGAAGGTCCCTGTGGCAGTAGTGAATATAGAAGGTCCCTGTGGCAGTAGTGAATATAGAAGGTCCCTGTGGCAGTAGTGAATATAGAAGGTCCCTGTGGCAGTAGTGAATATAGAAGGTCCCTGTGACAGTAGTGAATATAGAAGGTCCCTGTGGCAGTAGTGAATATAGAAGGTCCCTGTGGCAGTAGTGAATATAGAAGGTCCCTGTGGCAGTCGTGAATATAGAAGGTCCCTGTGGCAGTAGTGAATATAGAAGGTCCCTGTGGCAGTAGTGAATATAGAAGGTCCCTGTGGCAGTAGTGAATATAGAAGGTCCCTGTGGCAGTAGTGAATATAGAAGGTCCCTGGGGCAGTAGTGACAAGGCCATCAGACTGTTAAACAGCCATCACTAACATAGAGAGGATGCTGCCAACATACTGACTCAAATCTCTGGCCACTTAAATAAATGGACATAATAAAGGTTTCACTAGTCACTTTAAATAATGTCACTTTAAATAATGCCACTTTAATAATGTCTACATACCCTACATTACTCATATGTATATACTGTACTCTATACCACCTACTGTGTCTTGCCTATGCCGTTCGGCCATCGCTCATCCACATATTCTTATTCATCCCTTTACATTTGTGTGTATAATGTCGGTGTTGTGAATTTGTTAGATTACTTGTTAGATATTACTGCACAAGCATTTCGCTACACTCGCGTTAACATCTGCTAACCATGTGTATGTGACCAATAATTAGGACCATAATATAGGACCATAGACTCGCACCATAGACTCGCACCATAGATTAGGACCATAGATTAGGACTATAGATTAGGACCATAGATTAGGACCATAGATTAGGACCATATAGGACCATATAGGACCATAGATTAGGAACATAGATTAGGACCATAGACTCGCACCATAGATTAGGACCATAGATTATGACCATAGATTATGACCATAGATTAGGAACATAGATTAGGAACATAGATTAGGACCATAGATTAGGAACATAGATTAGGACCATATAGGACCATAGATTAGGACCATAGATTAGGACCATAGATTAGGAACATAGATTAGGACAATAGATTAGGACCATAGCGGTCCCTGTAATAATAAAGATTGATATAAAGTCCAGTACCTTCTCCCAGTGGGTCCAGTGTGTGGATCATCAGCTGGAAGATGGTGTTTCTGTTGGTGCTGTTGTGGAGAGACGCATTACTGCCTCCTCTCTGGAGAGTGGGCTTCACCTGGGACATAACAAACACACCACACCACACACACAGGGTTGAAGCCACGGCAGATCACGCCAGGTTACATTCAGGTAAAGACCTCTTTTTGCTGGTCACTTAAATGACATCTAAAAAAAAAAAAAAGTAAAATAAAAACTATTTTACAATCAGTGCACAACCTGATTATGACATCACAATCAAAGAGTGTTGAGACCTTCAGTTTTTCTCTGTCTCTCTTCTGGGGTGAGTCTTGAGGTTGTGGTTTGGGTTCTGGTGAAACATTGTTTTGAGGTGGACCAGGTGGTGGCGGTCCACTGTTCTGCTGTAAATACAGGAATACTTTAGTACACGTTCACAATAGGAACCAGAGAGAGGAGAAAAGGCAGACTGTTAAACAACTACTCCAGTGGCTAAATATACTGAATGGCTTTTACATGGTCAGGTTGTATTCTGATTGTAAAAAGGAAGGGTTTGTTGTCTGTTTTTTTGTAGTCCAGAAAAAAAAATATGTTGTTTCAACCAGAACATAATGTCTTTATGAAATTAGCCTAGTGGTTAGAACGTAGAGGCGGCAGGGTAGCCTAGTGGTTAGAGTGGAGTGGCGGCAGGGTAGCCTAGTAGTTAGAGTGGAGGGGCGGCAGGGTAGCCTAGTGGTTAGAACGTAGAGGCGGCAGGGTAGCCTAGTGGTTAGAGTGGAGGGGCGGCAGGGTAGCCTAGTGGTTAGAGTGGAGGGGCGGCAGGGTAGCCTAGTGGTTAGAGTGGAGGGGCGGCAGGGTAGCCTAGTGGTTAGAGTGGAGGTGTGGCAGGGTAGCCTAGTGGTTAGAGTGGAGGGCCGGCAGGGTAGCCTAGTGGTTAGAGTGGAGGGCCGGCAGGGTAGCCTAGTGGTTAGAACGTAGAGGCGGCAGGGTAGCCTAGTGGTTAGAACGTAGAGGCGGCAGGGTAGCCTAGTGGTTAGAGTGGAGGGGCGGCAGGGTAGCCTAGTGGTTAGAGTGGAGGGGCGGCAGGGTAGCCTAGTGGTTAGAGTGGAGGGGCGGCAGGGTAGCCTAGTGGTTAGAGTGGAGGGGCGGCAGGGTAGCCTAGTGGTTCGAGTGGAGGGGCGGCAGGGTAGCCTAGTGGTTAGAGTGGAGGGGCGGCAGGGTAGCCTAGTGGTTAGAGTGGAGGGGCGGCAGGGTAGCCTAGTGGTTAGAGTGGAGGGACGGCAGGGTAGACTAGTGGTTAGAACGTAGAGGCGGCAAGGTAGCCTAGTGGTTAGAGTGGAGGGGCGGCAGGGTAGCCTAGTGGTTAGAACGTAGAGGCGGCAGGGTAGCCTAGTGGTTAGAGCGGAGGGGCGGCTAGGCTATCCTAGTGGTTAGAACGTTGAGGCGGCAGAGTAGCCTAGTGGTTAGAGTGGAGGGGCGGCAGGGTAGCCTAGTGGTTAGAGTGGAGGGGCGGCAGGGTAGCCTAGTGGTTCGAGTGTAGAGGCGGCAGGGTAGCCTAGTGGTTAGAGTGGAGGGGCGGCAGGGTAGCCTAGTGGTTAGAGCGTAGAGGCGGCAGGGTAGCCTAGTGGTTAGAGTGGAGGGGCGGCAGGGTAGCCTAGTGGTTAGAGCGTAGAGGCGGCAGGGTAGACTAGTGGTTAGAGTGGAGGGGCGGCAGGGTAGCCTAGTGGTTAGAACGTTGAGGCGGCAGAGTAGCCTAGTGGTTAGAGTGGAGGGGCGGCAGGGTAGCCTAGTGGTTAGAGTGGAGGGGCGGCAGGGTAGCCTAGTGGTTCGAGTGTAGAGGCGGCAGGGTAGCCTAGTGGTTAGAGTGGAGGGGCGGCAGGGTAGCCTAGTGGTTAGAGCGTAGAGGCGGCAGGGTAGCCTAGTGGTTAGAGCGGAGGGGCGGCTAGGCTATCCTAGTGGTTAGAACGTAGAGGCGGCAGGGCAGCCTAGTGGTAAGAGTAGAGGGGCAGCAGGGCAACCTAGTGGTTAGAACGTTGGACTAGTAACCGGAAGGTTGCAAGTTCAAATCCCTGAGCTGACAAGGTACAAATCTGCCCTTCTGCCCCTGAACAAGGCAGTTAACCCCACTGTTCCTAGGCCGTCATTGGAAATAAGAATTTGTTCTTTAACTGACTTGCCTAGTTAAATAAAGGAAAAATATAACAACAGTGATATTAGTGAGAACAGGTAACTGCCAAAATAAAGGAAAACACCAACATAAAGTGTTTTAATAGGGCGTTGAGCCAGAACAGCTTCAATGGCATAGATTCTACAAGTGTCTGGAAGTCTATTGGAGGGATGTGACATCATTCTTCCAACAGAAATTCCATATTGGTGTTTTGTTGATGGTGGTGAACAACACTGTCTCAGGACCCACTCCAGAATCTCCCACACAGTGCATTCCCGAGTGGTGCAGCGGTCTAAGGCACTGCAGTGCTTAGGGGCGTCACTACAGACCCGGGTTCGAACCGGGGCTGTATCACAACCAGCCGAGATCGGGAGTCCCAAAGGGTGGAGCACAATTGGCCCAGCGTCGTCCGGGGTAGGGGAGGGTTTGGCCGGGGTAGGCAGTCATTGTAAATAAGAATTTGTTCTTCACTGACTTGCCTACTTAAATAAATTAAAATAAGTATTCAGATCCCTAGACTTTTCCCACATTTTGTTACGTTACAGCCTTATTATAACATTTAAAAAATAAAACATTTTCCTCAATCTACACACAACACCCTAGAATGAAAAAGCAAAAAACAGGTTTTTAGAAATATTGTCAAAACAGAAATACCAGAACAGAAAGTATTCAGACCCTTTGCTACCAGACTCCAAATTGATTTATCATCCTTGAGATGTTTCTACAACTTGATTGGAGTCCACCTGTGGTCAATTCAATTGATTGGACATGATTTGGAAATGACACACACCTGTCTATATAAGGTCCCACAGTTGACAGTGCATGTCAGAGAAAAAACCAAGCCATTGAGGTGGAAGGAATTGTCCGTAGAGCTCAGAGACAGGATTGTGTCGAAGCACAGAACTGGGGAAGGGTACCAAAACATGTCTGCAGCATTGAAGGTCCCCAAGCACACAGTGGCATCCAGCATTCTTAAATGGAAGAAGTTTGGAACCACCAAGACTCTTCCTAGAGCTGGCCGACCGGCCAAACTAAGCAACCGGGGTGAGAAGGGCCTTGGTCAGGAAGGTGACCAAGAACCCGATGGTCACTCTGATAGAGATCCAGTATTCCTCTGTGGAGATGGTAGAACCTTCCAGAAGGACAACCATCTCTGCAGCACTCCACCAATCAGGCCTTTATGCTAGAGTGGCCAGACGGAAGCCAATCCTCAGTAAAAGGCACATGACAGCCCGCTTGAACTTTGCCAAAAGGCACCTAAAGGACTCAGATCATGAGTAACAAGGTTCTCTGGTCTGATGAAACCAAGACTGAACTCTTTGGCCTGAATGCCAAGCGTCACGTCTGGAGGAAACATGGCACCATCCCTACGGTGAAGCATGGTGGTGGCAACCTCATGCTCTCGGGATGTTTTTCAGCGGCAGGGGCTGGGAGACTAGTCAATATCGAGGGAAAGATGAACGTAGCAAAGTACAGAGAGATCCTTGATGAAAACCTGCTCCAGAGCGCTCAGGACCTCAGACTGGGGTGAAGGTTCACCTTCCAACAGGACAACATCCTGTTGCACACAGATAAGACAATGCAGGAGTGGCTTTGGGACAAGTCTCTGAATGTCATTGAGTGGCCCTGCCAGAGCCTGGACTTGAACCCGATCGAACATCTCTAGAGAGACCTGAAAATAGCTGTGCATCCACCTGATAGAGCTTGAGAAGATCTGCAGAGAAGAATGGGAGAAAATCCCCAAATATAGGTGTACCAAGCTTGTAGCGTCATACCCAAGAAGACTCGAGGCTGTAATCGCGGCCAAAGGTGCTTCAACAAAGTACTGAGTAAAGGGTCTGAATACTAACGTTTCTAAAAAATAAAAACAGTTTTTGCTATCTCATTATGTGGTATTGTGATGTCATTATGGGGTATTGTGATGTCATTATGTGGTATAGTGTGTAGATTGATGAGGGGAAAAAACAACAATTTAATCCATTTTAGAGTAAGGCTGTAACGTAACAAAATGTGGAAAAATGGGTCTGAATACTATTCGAATGCCCTGGAAGTGTTCAATTGGGTTGAGATCTGGTGACTGAGATGACCATGGCATATTGTCTACATCGTTTTCATGCTCATCAAAGCATTCAGTGACCACTCGTGCCCTGTGGATGGGGCCATTGTCATCCCATAGGGGCAGAGCCATCATGGTAGCCAAAATAATGGTCTGCCCAGCATTTCTATACATGACCCTAAGCATGATGGGATGTTAATTGCTTAACTATCTCAGGGACCACACCTGTGTGGAAGCACCTGCTTTCAATATACTTGATATCCCTCATCAAGTGTTTCCATTATTTTAGCAGTTAGCTGTACTTGTTTGTTGATGGCTTCAAAAGTACCAATGGTAGCATCCTAGATACACTACTTAAAGTGCCTTAGTACCGATGGTAGCATCCTAGATACACTACTTAAAGTGCCTTAGTACCGATGGTAGCATCCTAGATACACTACTTAAAGTGCCTTAGTACCGATGGTAGCATCCTAGATACACTACTTAAAGTGCCGTAGTACCGATGGTAGCATCCTAGATACACTACTTAAAGTGCCTTAGTACCGATGGTAGCATCCTAGATACACTACTTAAAGTGCCGTAGTACCGATGGTAGCATCCTAGATACACTACTTAAAGTGCCTTAGTACCGATGGTAGCATCCTAGATACACTACTTAAAGTGCCTTAGTACCGATGGTAGCACTCTAGATACACTACTTAAAGTGCCTTAGTACCAATGGTAGCTCCCTAGATACACTACTTAAAGTGCCTTAGTACCAATGGTAGCACTCTAGATACACTACTTAAAGTGCCTTAGTACCAATGGTAGCACTCTAGATACACTACTTAAAGTGCCTTAGTACCAATGGTAGCTCCCTAGATACACTACTTAAAGTGCCTTAGTACCGATGGTAGCACTCTAGATACACTACTTAAAGTGCCTTAGTACCAATGGTAGCTCCCTAGATACACTACTTAAAGTGCCTTAGTACCAATGGTAGCACTCTAGATACACTACTTAAAGTGCCTTAGTACCAATGGTAGCACTCTAGATACACTACTTAAAGTGCCTTCGTCCTGATTTAAAGGTTCAGATATACCTACTGGGGTTCTTTGAGTTGCCTACAACAGTAGAAACCATGCACTTGCATGTCATTTTCTTAGCAATCCCACACCAACACCCGCCATCATACCAGTCAAGAGACACAGGATGCATCACAATTTGTATTTTGTATTTATTATGGATCCCCATTAGCTGTTGCCAAGGCAGCAGATACTCTTCCTGGGGTTTATTATGGATCCCCATTAGCTGTTGCCAAGGCAGCAGATACTCTTCCTGGGGTTTATTATGGATCCCCATTAGCTGTTGCCAAGGAAGCAGCTACTCTTCCTGGGGTTTATTTTGGATCCCCATTAGCTGTTGCCAAGGAAGCAGCTACTCTTCTTGGGGTTTATTTTGGATCCCCATTAGCTGTTGCCAAGGCAGCAGATACTCTTCCTGGGGTTTATTATGGATCCCCATTAGCTGTTGCCAAGGAAGCAGCTACTCTTCCTGGGGTTTATTATGGATCCCCATTAGCTGTTGCCAAGGCAGCAGCTACTCTTCCTGGGGTTTATTATGGATCCCCATTAGCTGTTGCCAAGGAAGCAGCTACTCTTCCTGGGGTTTATTATGGATCCCCATTAGCTGTTGCCAAGGAAGCAGCTACTCTTCCTGGGGTTTATTATGGATCCCCATTAGCTGTTGCCAAGGAAGCAGCTACTCTTCCTGGGGTTTATTATGGATCCCCATTAGCTGTTGCCAAGGAAGCAGCTACTCTTCTTGGGGTTTATTTTGGATCCCCATTAGCTGTTGCCAAGGCAGCAGATACTCTTCCTGGGGTTTATTATGGATCCCCATTAGCTGTTGCCAAGGAAGCAGCTACTCTTCCTGGGGTTTATTATGGATCCCCATTAGCTGTTGCCAAGGCAGCAGCTACTCTTCCTGGGGGTTATTATGGATCCCCATTAGCTGTTGCCAAGGAAGCAGCTACTCTTCCTGGGGTTTATTTTGGATCCCCATTAGCTGTTGCCAAGGAAGCAGCTACTCTTCCTGGGGTTTATTATGGATCCCCATTAGCTGTTGCCAAGGAAGCAGCTACTCTTCCTGGGGTTTATTATGGATCCCCATTAGCTGTTGCCAAGGAAGCAGCTACTCTTCCTGGGGTTTATTATGGATCCCCATTAGCTGTTGCCAAGGCAGTAGCTACTCTTCCTGGGGTTTATTATGGATCCCCATTAGCTGTTGCCAAGGCAGCAGCTACTCTTCCTGGGGTCCAAACACATTAAAACACTTACATATAACATTATAACGTCACTACATATCTACAATACAAAATGTATAATACCACCATACAACTATATTACAACGTATGTGTTGATAGGTTCTGATTCCTAAACTTGAAATATGAAATATCCTTATTCATGTCACTGAGGGAGAGATGTGAATGTAGAACGTTTACATTAAGTCAGGATATGTTATTGTTAGTCATCAGGGATCCTCTGGGAGGAGGAAGAGACACAGTCTGGTACAAGTCAACATGGCAGCCGTGAGTTGGGGAGGAGTGAGGAATTTGGGCGGAGGTCTTGGTTCGATGAAGTGAGGAAGAACATACACTACCGGTCAAATGTTTTAGAACTCTTACTTATTCAAGTTTAAAAATATATATATATATATATATATATATATATATATATATATATATATATATATAACTATTTTCTATATTGTAGAATAATAGTGAAGACATCAAAACTATGAAAAAACACATATGGAATCATGTAGTAACCAAAAAAGTGTTAAACAAATGAAAATATATTTGAGATTCTTCAAATAGTTCATCAGTGTCCCGTGTGTTCATCAGTGTCCCGTGTGTTCATCAGTGTCCCGTGTGTTCATCAGTGTCCCGTGTGTTCATCAGTGTCCTGTGTGTTCATCAGTGTCCCATGTGTTCATCAGTGTCCTGCGTGTTCATCAGTGTCCTGCGTGTTCATCAGTGTCCTGCGTGTTCATCAGTGTCCCATGTGGTCAGCAGTGTCCTGTGTGTTCATCAGTGTCCCGTGTGTTCAGCAGTGTCCTGTGTGTTCATCAGTGTCCTGCGTGTTCATCAGTGTCCTGTGTGTTTAGCAGTGGAGGCTGCTGGGAGGACGGCTCATAATAATGACTTGTGACGGAGCGAATGGAACGGCTCCTAACCAGGCTGGATCGTGTTGTTGTGTGTTTTAATGATGTCATGTATTGTGTTGTTGTGTGTTTTAATGATGTCATGTATTGTGTTGTTGTGTGTTTTAATGATGTCATGTATTGTGTTGTTGTGTGTTTTAATGATGTCATGTATTGTGTTGTTGTGTGTTGTAATGATGTCATGTATTGTGTTGTTGTGTGTTTTAATGATGTCATGTATTGTGTTGTTGTGTGTTTTAATGATGTCATGTATTGTGTTGTTGTGTGTTTTAATGATGTCATGTATTTTGTTGTGTGTTTTAATGATGTCATGTATTGTGTTGT
>NW_027010525.1:0-12500 GCF_036934945.1 Oncorhynchus masou masou | reverse complement strand
GGTACTACTATAGACCAGAGACCTATTCCTATATAGTGGTACTACTATAGACCAGAGCCCTATTCCCTATATAGTGGTACTACTATAGACCAGAGCCCTATTCCCTATATAGTGGTACTACTATAGACCAGAGCCCTATTCCCTATACAGTGGTACTACTATAGACCAGAGCCCTATTCCCTATATAGTGGTACTACTATAGACCAGAGCCCTATTCCCTATATAGTGGTACTACTATAGACCAGAGCCCTATTCCCTATATAGTGGTACTACTATAGACCAGAGCCCTATTCCCTATATAGTGGTACTACTATAGACCAGAGCCCTATTCCCTATATAGTGGTACTACTATAGACCAGAGCCCTATTCCCTATATAGTGCACTACTATAGACCAGAGCCCTATTCCCCATATAGTGCACTACTATAGACCAGAGCCCTATTCCCTATATAGTGCACTACTATAGACCAGAGCCCCTATTCCTATATAGTGCACTACTATAGACCAGAGCCCTATTCCCTATATAGTGCACTACTATAGACCAGAGCCCTATTCCCTATATAGTGCACTACTATAGACCAGAGCCCTATTCCCTATATAGTGCACTACTATAGACCAGAGCCCTATTCCCTATATAGTGCACTACTATAGACCAGAGCCCTATTCCCTATATAGTGCACTACTATAGACCAGAGCCCTATTCCCTATATAGTGGTACTACTATAGACCAGAGCCCTATTCCCTATATAGTGGTACTACTATAGACAGAGCCCTATTCCCTATATAGTGGTACTACTATAGACCAGAGCCATATTCCCTATATAGTGGTACTACTATAGACCAGAGCCCTATTTCCTATATAGTGGTACTACTATAGACCAGAGCCCTATTCCCTATATAGTGGTACTACTATAGACCAGAGCCATATTCCCTATATAGTGGTACTACTATAGACCAGAGCCCTATTCCCTATATAGTGGTACTATACTATAGACCAGAGCCCTATTCCCTATATAGTGGTACTACTATAGACCAGAGCCCTATTCCCTATATAGTGGTACTACTATAGACCAGAGCCCTATTCCCTATATAGTGGTACTACTATAGACCAGAGCCCTATTCCCTATATAGTGGTACTACTATAGACCAGAGCCCTATTCCCTATATAGTGCACTACTATAGACCAGAGCCCTATTCCCTATATAGTGCACTACTATAGACCAGAGCCCTATTCCCTATATAGTGCACTACTATAGACCAGAGCCCTATTCCCTATATAGTGGTACTACTATAGACCAGAGCCCTATTCCCTATATAGTGGTACTACTATAGACCAGAGCCCTATTCCCTATATAGTGGTACTACTATAGACCAGAGCCCTATTCCCTATATAGTGGTACTACTATAGACCAGAGCCCTATTCCCTATATAGTGGTACTACTATAGACCAGAGCCCTATTCCCTATATAGTGGTACTACTATAGACCAGAGCCCTATTCCCTATATAGTGGTACTACTATAGACCAGAGCCCTATTCCCTATATAGTGGTACTACTATAGACCAGAGCCCTATTCCCTATATAGTGGTACTACTATAGACCAGAGCCCTATTCCCTATATAGTGGTACTACTATAGACCAGAGCCCTATTCCCTATATAGTGGTACTACTATAGACCAGAGCCCTATTAGACCAGAGCCCCCTATATAGTGGTTCTACTATAGACCAGAGCCCTATTCCCTATATAGTGGTACTACTATAGACCAGAGCCCTATTCCTATATAGTGGTACTACTATAGACCAGAGCCCTATTCCCTATATAGTGGTACTACTTTTGGACAGGGTTCTACTATCTAGAACCAAACAGGGTTCTGCGGCTGTCACAATAGTAGAACCCTTTTTAGTTCCATGTAGAACCCTCTGTGGAAAGAGGTTCAACGTGGAACCCACAAGTTTTCTCCTATGGGGACAGCCGCAGAACCCTGTTTCGTTCTAGATAGCAGAACCCTGTTTGGTTCTAGATAAACTATAGGATGCAATTTACCAATTTCAATGGGGTCGACTGTTGACACCAAGGTCAGCACCTTTTAAAGTATGTACTTTCCCCCAAAATTACCAGGTTTTCCAGAAATCCGGGATGGGAGTATTCCAGATGTCTTGTTAATTCCCTCCTGAGTCTACAAACCGGGATTTCTGGAAAAACCTAGTGTTCTCTACCTATTATCTGTCCAATGATATTATTGTTGTTACCTATGATGTAGAAGGAGACGTCTCTGAACAGGGGCCACCAGGTGAGGTGGAGCATCTCCCTGGAGAAGATGGCACACATCCCGATGACAAACAGGATGTTAAACACCGCTGACCCCACGATTGTCCCGATGCCCACGTTGCTATGGGAGATGAACACGCCAATCAGAGAGGTGAACAGTTCGGGGGCGGAGCCTCCTGCAGCCATGAAGGTCGCCCCGGCGACGTCGTCGGAGATGTCGAGCTTCACGGTGATGACGCCGAGCGCCGGGACGAAGAACTCGTCGCAGACGATGGCGAGGGAGACGAACATGTAGACCATGCCCAGGATGTGGAGGGTCACCCAGCCCTGCCTCCTCTGGTCCACTGTGAACAGGTCCTCTGGGTACTCTCCCTTCCTGTGGGGGACGTCTCCAGGGATACCCGGGGAGGTGGTGGTGTTAGGAGGAGGGGAGGTGGGAGGAGGTTCAGTCGGAGGCTCAGGTTCGGGGTCCTCTACGTAGATACAGTGCTTAATGTCCGTCCGGTTGACAGTTATCACGATGACGTCATCCCCCTCCAGCACAGTAGGAGCCCTGGTGATGACGTCATCATTATAGCTCTCTGTTAGGCTCGAGGGGTTAGAGGTCACCACCTCTCGTGTGTCTACCTCCAGAACACTACTGCGATCACTACCGCCCCCTTCCTCTGGGAGTGCTGTCCCAGGGTTCTCCTCTGCTGCGGCCTGCCGGGCCGCCCACGGCTCCTGCAGCCGGGCCTTGAACGTCACGGTGTAGACGCAGCACAGTAATACACCAGAGAGGAAGAAGAGGATGCGACTCCGATTGAGTCTCCGTCTTTGTGGCAGATGCATTGTTCCCCGCTGCCAGAGTGGTCTTGATTCCCACAGCGGATTATTAGGCCCGTGTCAGATGCATGGTTAGGCTTATGGGAACGGGTCCAATAGCATTAGGCAGCCAAATAATGCAGTTCAGCGAGTGGTCAGCACACATCTTCAGCATAGTCTGTTTTACTGTCATAGTTCTGGCATGATGTCCCAGCTCCAAACTATAAATATGTATATGGAAAAAAGGGGGGTAATAAATGAATAATTCACTCAGTTTAGACTACAATGCAAAACTCACGTCATACATTTGACATAATGTAATAAAATAGTAATAAAAACACTACTGGGAGTATTAGAAGGGTTTATTATAAGGGCGCGCGTTCACGTGAAGGGAGTCGCAGGAGCGCGGAGGATGGGATACAGCCACCTGTTACTATGGCTACATAATTGCAGGTACTCTGCTCTCCGAAGGGCTGCACAGATTAAATGACACGTGTAATGAAATGCAGCAAATGTAGTTCATGTACAAATGACAATTAAAATAAAATAAAAACAGCGAATTAAGTAGAAAATATCATTATGTGGGGCCCTACTTTTCCTTGACGTGAGCGGGTCATGAACGTGCTGATATGCGCTCCTCGAGTCGAGACAACATACGCGATATGATTCATTCCAAACGTTCAACCAAACATTTCATTTTCACGTGTGTATCCGGGTGGGTCCGGTGAAAATTAACAAACGAAAATAATTACACATTTAACTGAATTTCGTGGAGAAATTCCAGGCAAGAAACAGTGCCCGATATGGAGTCATTGACAAGTATCCGGGGCTTCCACAAGGTCAATGACGATTATTGTATCTTTAAATCCCTTCTCTGTAAAACATCTGTAAACCATACTTAACCCCTTTTCAATTGTTAATAAAAACGTACCTTTAATCGCTGAGTTGTTGTGATAGAGGTGTTCTGGGCGCGAGGTCTCTCTCCAGCTGTGTGCGCTAAGGCAAAGGGATTGGTTGAGAGATGCTGACTCTAGTTTTTGGTGAGCGGCTACAAGGGCGCACCGCAGGATGACAGCTCACACCTCCTCTCCACGGCTCAGCATAATACCTGCAGTCTTTTAAGAGGATTAGGTTAGGTGTTCACACAATCTCTCACATTCTCACGAACACGTTCAAACTGCTTCAAATTCAAGGCATTCATATTCATTTGATCATAATCCGCCAAGTGCATGCAGTGTCTCCAACCACCAACGCCGAGCAAAAACCAACTCCGTTTGGCGCTGAAGTGGAAGGAGGGTTGTCAAGGCATAATTACAATTCTGAAGAGTGCTCCTTTATGCACACAGACAGACAGGCAGAGTGCTCCTTTATGCACACAGACAGACAGGCAGAGTGCTCCTTTATGCACACAGACAGACAGGCAGAGTGCTCCTTTATGCACACAGACAGACAGGCAGAGTGCTCCTTTATGCACACAGACAGACAGGCAGAGTGCTCCTTTATGCACACAGACAGACAGGCAGAGTGCTCCTTTATGCACACAGACAGACAGGCAGAGTGCTCCTTTATGCACACAGACAGACAGGCAGAGTGCTCCTTTATGCACACAGACAGACAGGCAGAGTGCTCCTTTATGCACACAGACAGACAGGCAGAGTGCTCCTTTATGCACACAGACAGACAGGCAGAGTGCTCCTTTATGCACACAGACAGACAGGCATGCAAACAGAAAGGCCAACAGGCAGGTAGACAGGCAGAAAGGCAGACAGACAGGCATGCAAACAGACAGGCAGACAGGCCAACAGGCAGGTAGACAGTCAGAAAGGCAGACAGACAGGCATGCAAACAGAAAGGCAGACAGGCAGACAGACAGGCCAGCAGGCAGGTAGACAGGCAGGTATACAGGCAGAAAGAAAGGCAGACAGACAGGCATGCAAACAGAAAGGCAGACAGGCAGGTAGACAGGCAGACAGAAAGGCCAACAGGCAGGTAGACAGGCAGAAAGGCAGACAGACAGACAGGCATGCAAACAGAAAGGCAGACAGGCAGGTAGACAGGCAGACAGACAGGCCAGCAGGCAGGTAGACAGGCAGAAAGAAAGGCAGACAGACAGGCAGAAAGGCAGACAGACAGGCATGCAAACAGAAAGGCCAACAGGCAGGTAGACAGGCAGAAAGGCAGACAGACAGACAGGCATGCAAACAGAAAGGCCAACAGGCAGGTAGACAGGCAGAAAGACAGGCAGAAAGGCAGACAGACAGCTGAAAACGGTTGTGCTGTTTAAAGAAGCAATATAACTGTAGACTCGTTGAGTATTAAAGAAGCAATATAACTGTAGACTAGTTGAGTATCTGGAGCATCAGCATGTGTGGGTTTGATTACAGGCTCAAAATGGCCAGAAACAAAGACCATTCTCCTGAAACTCGTCAGTCTATTCACGTTCTGAGAAATGAAGGCTATTACATGCAAGAAATGGCTAAGAAACTGAAGATCTCGTACAACGCTGTGTACTACTCCCTTCACAGAACAACGCAAACTGGCTCTAACCAGAATAGAACAACAGTTTCCAGCTGTACTAACATAATTGCAAAAGGGTTTTCTAATGATCAATTAGCCTTTTTAAAATAATAAACTTGGATTAGCTAACACAACGTGCCATTGGAACACAGGAGTGATGGTTGCTGATAATGGGCCTCTGTACGCCTATGTAGATATTCCATTAAAAATCTTCCGTTTCCAGCTACAATAGTCATTTACAACATTAACAATGTCTACACTGTATTTTCAATCAATTTGATGTTATTTTAATGGACAGAAAATGTGCTTTTCTTTCAAAAACAACGACATTTCTAAGTGACCCCAAACGTTTGAACAGTAGTGTATATAAAGGGGTTATTATGAGGAGATAAAGGACACCTATATAAAGGGGTTATTATGAGGAGATAAAGGACACCTATATAAAGGGGTTATTATGAGATAAAGGACACCTATATAAAGGGGTTATTATGAGGAGATAAAGGACACCTATATAAAGGGGTTATTATGAAGAGATAAAGGACACCTATATAAAGAGGTTATTATGAGGAGATAAAGGACACCTATATAAAGGGGTTATTATGAGATAAAGGACACCTATATAAAGGGGTTATTATGAAGAGATAAATGACACCTATATAAAGGGGTTATTATGAGGAGATAAAGGACACCTATATAAAGGGGTTATTATCAAGAGATTAAGGACACCTATATAAAAGGGGTTATTATGAGATAAAGGACACCTATATAAAGAGGTTATTATGAGGAGATAAAGGACACCTATATAAAGGGGTTATTATGAGGAGATAAAGGACACCTATATAAAGAGGTTATTATGAAGAGATAAAGAACACGTATATAAAGGGGTTATGATGAGGAGATAAAGGACACCTATATAAAGGGGTTATTATGAAGAGATAAAGGATACCTATATAAAGAGGTTATTATGAGGAGATAAAGGACACCTATATAAAGGGGTTATTATGAGATAAAGGACACCTATATAAAGGGGTTATTATGAGGAGATAAAGGACACCTATATAAAGGGGTTATTATGAGGAGATAAAGGACACCTATATAAAGGGGTTATTATGAGGAGATAAAGGACACCTATATAAAGGGGTTATTATGAGGAGATAAAGGACACCTATATAAAGGGGTTATTATGAGGAGATAAAGGACACCTATAAAAAGGGGTTATTATGAAGAGATAAAGGACACCTATATAAAGAGGTTATTATGAGGAGATAAATGACACCTATATAAAGTGTTTATTATGAGATAAAGGACACCTATATAAAGGGGTTATTATGGGAAGACAAAGGACACCTATATAAAGGGATTATGAGGAGATAAAGGACACCTATATAAAGGGATTATGAGGAGATAAAGGACACCTATATAAAGGGATTATGAGGAGATAAATTACACCTATATAATTGTGGGTTTTTATTCACATCACCAGCTATGCTCTTTTCATAAATAACTACAGATATTCACTTTATTTCACACAACTTTATTGGTTATTATAATATCACACATTATAATTGATCCTTCAACCATTCAAAACCTTCTGATAAAACACATGATTCCAGACAGTGATCCTCTTCCCTTAATTATCTTGTAATGTCCATTTCCCTGAGGTTCTGGGCGCTGCCTGGTTCCCTTTGTCTGTTTCGATGACAGGACGTGTGCAAGAGAACATCCTAGGAGACGTGTGGAGAGTCGGGACTCAACTCTAACCCTGTCGCCAGACACAGATCAGTGAGCCTTTGAGCAACACAGCAAGGATGGCATGATGGAGATAGTAGATATCACGGGGACTATAAACATAACTGGAGAACTACTACAGTAGCTTACATCCCAGAATGCAGCTTGATTCTACACTGCATGAGAAACACTGTTGGCAATACAAAAGTTCATTTAGGAATAAAGCAATATTTAAAAAATAAAAAAAGTCCAATGCGTTTTAAAAAAAAATGTCAATATCAAATAATTTCTGGGTAACAATGAAGTGTCTTACTGTGATTTTAATTAAAATGGTCACTAATAAACAAAAAGTAGATTCTTAACAACGGGCAATTTCTCAAGCAACAATTTAGCTAGGTCTGTCTGGGAGTGGTCTGAGTGGGAAACTGAAAATGTGCTGTTATTGGCAGAGGGGTTTAGAACTCTCTTTCTTATTGGTCTATTAACTAATTCACCCCATAGTGATGTCACTGTGGAAGGCCAAAACTCCATCCTGCCAAAACAGGCTGAAATGTCAGTCTATTCAAACAACTCATACACTAAAAAGGACATTATGATAATGTTCACAATTTCACAGTGTTATTCCAACCTCATAGGGTGTAAATATATATAAATACATATTTCTAACTGCACTGGGCCTTTAAAAAAACAAAACAACTTATAACAAAACAAATCAATGTATAGCATTAGGCCTGACGCTGACTCATGGTCAGATGGGACAGTAGTGAAGTGCAACATGACTGTTCTATCAATGACTGTAACAGAGTCAATTCAGTTCTATTCAATCAAGTCATTAAAGTGAACCCAAAATAAAAAGAGTGATTTAAAAAATAAAAAACTCTTCATAGAGTACAATGGGCAGTTATCATTTCACTTCCTGAATTCAAACTGAAGGAAGGTTCATTATGAGGATTACATGAGCTGCAAAATGGAATTCAGAAAATACACAAGTTGTTTAGTCTGGTCAAGAGACGCTAGAACCGTTTATAGTATGGCTCCTTCAATACTAACAGTACAGTATGACATGTATCTGTTAACAGTACAGTATGACATGTATCTGTTAACAGTACAGTATGACATGTATCTGTTAACAGTAACAGTACAGTATGACATGTATCTGTTAACAGTACAGTATGACATGTATCTGTTAACACTAACTGTACAGTATGACATGTATCTGTTAACAGTACAGTATGACATGTATCTGTTAACACTAACAGTACAGTATGACATGTATCTGTTAACACTAACAGTACAGTATGACATGTATCTGTTAACAGTACAGTATGACATGTATCTGTTAACACTAACTGTACAGTATGACATGTATCTGTTAACACTAACTGTACAGTATGACATGTATCTGTTAACAGTACAGTATGACTTGTATCTGTTAACAGTACAGTATGACATGTATCTGTTAACACTAACAGTACAGTATGACATGTATCTGTTAACACTAACAGTACAGTATGACATGTATCTGTTAACACTAACTGTACAGTATGACATGTATCTGTTAACAGTACAGTATGACATGTATCTGTTAACACTAACAGTACAGTATGACATGTATCTGTTAACACTAACTGTACAGTATGACATGTATCTGTTAACACTAACAGTACAGTATGACATGTATCTGTTAACACTAACAGTACAGTATGACATGTATCTGTTAACACTAACAGTACAGTATGACATGTATCTGTTAACAGTACAGTATGACATGTATCTGTTAACACTAACAGTATGACATGTATCTGTTAACACTAACAGTACAGTATGACATGTATCTGTTAACAGTACAGTATGACTTGTATCTGTTAACAGTACAGTATGACATGTATCTGTTAACACTAACAGTACAGTATGACATGTATCTGTTAACACTAACAGTACAGTATGACATGTATCTGTTAACACTAACTGTACAGTATGACATGTATCTGTTAACAGTACAGTATGACATGTATCTGTTAACACTAACAGTACAGTATGACATGTATCTGTTAACACTAACTGTACAGTATGACATGTATCTGTTAACACTAACTGTACAGTATGACATGTATCTGTTAACACTAACTGTACAGTATGACATGTATCTGTTAACAGTACAGTATGACATGTATCTGTTAACACTAACAGTACAGTATGACATGTATCTGTTAACACTAACTGTACAGTATGACATGTATCTGTTAACACTAACTGTACAGTATGACATGTATCTGTTAACACTAACTGTACAGTATGACATGTATCTGTTAACACTAACAGTACAGTATGACATGTATCTGTTAACAGTACAGTATGACATGTATCTGTTAACAGTACAGTATGACATGTATCTGTTAACACTAACAGTACAGTATGACATGTATCTGTTAACAGTACAGTATGACATGTATCTGTTAACAGTACAGTATGACATGTATCTGTTAACACTAACTGTACAGTATGACATGTATCTGTTAACACTAACTGTACAGTATGACATGTATCTGTTAACACTAACAGTACAGTATGACATGTATCTGTTAACAGTACGACATGTATCTGTTAACACTAACTGTACAGTATGACATGTATCTGTTAACACTAACTGTACAGTATGACATGTATCTGTTAACACTAACAGTACAGTATGACATGTATCTGTTAACAGTACAGTATGACATGTATCTGTTAACAGTACAGTATGACATGTATCTGTTAACACTAACTGTACAGTATGACATGTATCTGTTAACACTAACTGTACAGTATGACATGTATCTGTTAACACTAACAGTACAGTATGACATGTATCTGTTAACAGTACGACATGTATCTGTTAACAGTACAGTATGACATGCACTTGTTTGTGTTAGAGGAGGTACCTCTGATGGACAGACTGGCTGAGGAAGGGAAGGGTTTGTGTTAGAGGAGGTACCTCTGATGGACAGACAAGCTGAGGAAGGGAAGGGTTTGTGTTAGAGGAGGTACCTCTGATGGACAGACTGGCTGAGGAAGATAAGTGTCTGTTAGAGGAGGTACCTCCACAGGAAAAGGAGAAGAGGAGGATGTGGTTGGTTGTTTATCAGTGGAGGAGAGAAGAGAGGTGAGAGAAGAGAGGAGAGAGAGGACAGAGGAGAGAGGAGAGAAGAGAGGTGAGAGAGGACAGAGGTGTGAGGTGTGAGGAGAGAAGAGAAGAGAGAGAGGACAGAGGTGTGAGGAGCGAAGAGAGAGAGGACAGAGGTGTGAGGTGAGGAGAGAAGAGAGAGAGGACAGAGGTGTGAGGTGTGAGGAGAGAAGAGAGAGAGGACAGAGGTGTTAGGTGAGGAGAGAAGAGAGAGAGGACAGAGGTGTGAGGAGAGAAGAGAGAGAGGACAGAGGTGTGAGGTGTGAGGAGAGAAGAGAGAGAGGACAGAGGTGTGAGGTGAGGAGAGAAGAGAGAGAGGACAGAGGTGTGAGGAGAGAAGAGAGAAGAGAGAGAGGACAGAGGTGTGAGGTGAGGAGAGGTGAGAGAGGAGAGGAGAGAGAGAGGACAGAAGTGTAAGGAGAGGAGAGAGAGGTGTGAGGAGAGGAGAGGAGAGAGAGGACAGAGGTGAGAGGAGAGGAGAGGTGTAAGGAGAGGAGAGAGAGAGGACAGAGGTGTGAGGAGAGGAGAGGTGTGAGGAGAGAAGAGAGAGAGAGGTGTGAGGTGAGGAGAGAAGAGAAGAGAGAGGTGTGAGGAGAGGAGAGCTATACGGAGAGGAGAGGTGTGAGGAGAGGAGAGGAGAGAAGAGAGAGGTGTGAGGAGAGGAGAGGTGTGAGGGAGGAGAGGTGTGAGGAGGAGAGGTGTGAGGAGAGGAGAGGTGTGAGGAGAGGAGAAAGAAAGAGAAGAGAAGAGAAGAGAAGAGAGAGGTGTGAGGAGAGGTGTGAGGAGAGGAGAGGTGTGAGGAGAGGAGAGGTGTGAGGAGAGGAGAGGTGTGAGGAGAGGGAGGAGAGGTGTGAGGTGAGGAGAGGTGTGAGGTGAGGAGAGGTGTGAGGTGAGGAGAGATGTGAGGTGAGGAGAGGTGTGAGGTGAGGAGAGGTGTGAGGAGAGAAGAGAGAGAGAGGTGTGAGGTGAGGAGAGAAGAGAAGAGAGAGCTGTGAGGAGAGGAGAGGTGTAAGGAGAGGAGAGGTGTGAGGTGAGGAGAGGTGTGAGGAGAGGAGAGGTGTGAGGTGAGGAGAGAAGAGAAGAGAGAGGTGTGAGGAGAGGAGAGGTGTGAGGTGAGGAGAGGTGTGAGGAGAGGAGAAGTGTGAGGTGAGGAGAGAAGAGAAGAGTAGAGAGAGGTGTGAGGAGAGGAGAGGTGTGAGGAGAGGAGAGGTGTGAGGTGAGGAGAGAAGAGAGAGGTGTGAGAAGAGGAGAGGTGTGAGGTGAGGTGTGAGGAGAGGAGAGGTGTGAGGAGAGGAGAGGTGTGAGGTGAGGTGTGAGGAGAGGTGTGAGGTGAGGAGAGAAGAGAGAGGTGTGAGAAGAGGTGAGGTGAGGTGAGGTGTGAGGAGAGGAGAGGTGTGAGGTGAGGAGAGAAGAGAGAGGTGTGAGAAGAGGAGAGGTGTGAGGTGAGGTGTGAGGTGAGGAGAGGTGTGAGGAGAGGAGAGGTGTGAGGTGAGGTGTGAGGAGAGGAGAGGTGTGAGGTGAGGAGAGGTGTGAGGAGAGGAGAGGTGTGAGGAGAGGTGTGAGGAGAGGAGAGGTGTGAGGAGAGGAGAGGTGTGAGGAGAGGAGAGGTGTGAGGAGAGGAGAGGTGTGAGGAGAGGAGAGGTGTGAGGAGAAGAGAGGTGTGAGGAGAAGAGAGGTGTGAGGAGAAGAGAGGTGTGAGGAGAGGAGGGGTGTGAGGTGAGGAGAGGTGTGAAAAGACAACCAGCAGTGAGACTGGAGAGACCGGGAGGGGTGTGAGGAGAGGAGAGGTGTGAGGAGAGGAGAGGTGTGAGGAGAGGAGAGGTGTGAGGAGAGGAGAGGTGTGAAAAGACAACCAGCAGTGAGACTGGAGAGACCGGGAGGGGTGTGAGGAGAGGAGAGGTGTGAGGAGAGGAGAGGTGTGAAAAGACAACCAGCAGTGAGACTGGAGAGACTGGAGGTGTGAAAAGACAACCAGCAGTGAGACTGAGAGGAGGGGTGTGAGAAGAGGAGAGGTGTGA
>NW_027010524.1:12500-31016 GCF_036934945.1 Oncorhynchus masou masou | reverse complement strand
GCTGAGGATAAGGCTGCAGTAAGGACCATGACTGAGGATAAGGCTCGCAGTAAGGACCATGACTGAGGATAAGGCTGCAATAAGGACCATGACTGAGGATAAGGCTGCAGTAAGGACCGATGACTGAGGATAAGGCTGCAGTAAGGACCATGACTGAGGATAAGGCTGCAGTAAGGACCATGACTGAGGATAAGGCTGCAGTAAGGACCATGACTGAGGATAAGGTTGCAGTAAGGACCATGACTGAGGATAAGGCTGAGGATAAGGCTGCATAGGACCATGACTGAGGATAAGGTTGCAGTAAGGACCATGACTGAGGATAAGGCTGAGGATAAGGCTGCAGTAAGGACCATGACTGAGGATAAGGCTGCAGTAAGGACCATGACTGAGGATAAGGCTGCAGTAAGGACCATGACTGAGGATAAGGCTGAGGATAAGGCTGCAGTAATGACCATGACTGAGGATAAGGCTGCAGTAATGACCATGACTGAGGATAAGGCTGCAGTAAGGACCATGACTGAGGATAAGGCTGAGGATAAGGCTGCAGTAAGGACCATGACTGAGGATAAGGCTGCAGTAAGGACCATGACTGAGGATAAGGCTGCAGTAAGGACCATGACTGAGGATAAGGCTGAGCAAGTGCAAGGACCATGACTGAGGATAAGGCTGCTGCAGTAAGGACCATGACTGAGGATAAGGCTGAGGATAAGGCTGCAGTAAGGACCATGACTGAGGATAAGGCTGCAGTAAGGACCATGACTGAGGATAATGGCTGCAGTAAGGACCATGACTGAGGATAAGGCTGCAGTAAGGACCATGACTGAGGATAAGGCTGCAGTAAGGACCATGACTGAGGATAAGGCTGCAGTAAGGACCATGACTGAGGATAAGGCTGCAGTAAGGACCATGACTGAGGATAAGGCTGCAGTAAGGACCATGACTGAGGATAAGGCTGCAGTAAGGACCATGACTGAGGATAAGGCTGCAATAAGGACCATGACTGAGGATAAGGCTGCAGTAAGGACCATGACTGAGGATAAGGCTGCAGTAAGGACCATGACTGAGGATAAGGCTGCAGTAAGGACCATGACTGAGGATAAGGCTGCAGTAAGGACCATGACTGAGGATAAGGCTGCAGTAAGGACCATGACTGAGGATAAGGCTGCAGTAAGGACCATGACTGAGGATAAGGCTGCAGTAAGGACCATGACTGAGGATAAGGCTGCAGTAAGGACCATGACTGAGGATAAGGCTGCAGTAAGGACCATGACTGAGGATAAGGCTGCAGTAAGGACCATGACTGAGGATAAGTGGCTGCAGTAAGGACCATGACTGAGGATAAGGCTGCAGTAAGGACCATGACTGAGGATAAGGCTGCAGTAAGGACCATGACTGAGGATAAGGCTGCAGTAAGGACCATGACTGAGGATAAGGCTGCAGTAAGGACCATGACTGAGGATAAGGTTGCAGTAAGGACCATGACTGAGGATAAGGCTGCAGTAAGGACCATGACTGAGGATAAGGCTGCAATAAGGACCATGACTGAGGATAAGGCTGCAGTAAGGACCATGACTGAGGATAAGGCTGAGGATAAGGCTGCAGTAAGGACCATGACTGAGGATAAGGCTGCAGTAAGGACCATGACTGAGGATAAGGCTGCAGTAAGGACCATGACTGAGGATAAGGCTGCAGTAAGGACCATGACTGAGGATAAGGCTGCAGTAAGGACCATGACTGAGGATAAGGCTGCAGTAAGGACCATGACTGAGGATAAGGCTGCAGTGCAGTAATGACCATGACTGAGGATAAGGCTGCAGTAAGGACCATGACTGAGGATAAGGCTGAGGATAAGGCTGCAGTAATGACCATGACTGAGGATAAGGCTGCAGTAAGGACCATGACTGAGGATAAGGCTGAGGATAAGGCTGCAGTAAGGACCATGACTGAGGATAAGGCTGCAGTAAGGACCATGACTGAGGATAAGGCTGCAGGATAAGGCTGCAGTAATGACCATGACTGAGGATAAGGCTGCAGTAAGGACCATGACTGAGGATAAGGCTGAGGATAAGGCTGCAGTAAGGACCATGACTGAGGATAAGGCTGCAGTAAGGACCGTGACTGAGGATAATGCTGCAGTAAGGACCATGACTGAGGATAAGGCTGCAGTAAGGACCATGACTGAGGATAAGGCTGCAGTAAGGACCATGACTGAGGATAAGGCTGCAATAAGAACCATGACTGAGGATAAGGTTGCAGTAAGGACCATGACTGAGTATAAGGCTGCAATAAGGACCATGACTGAGGATAAGGCTGCAGTAAGGACCATGACTGAGGATAAGGCTGCAGTAAGGACCATGACTGAGGATAAGGCTGCAGTAAGGACCATGACTGAGGATAAGGCTGCAGTAAGGACCATGACTGAGGATAAGGCTGAGGATAAGGCTGCAGTAAGGACCATGACTGAGGATAAGGCTGCAGTAAGGACCATGACTGAGGATAAGGCTGCAATAAGGACCGTGACTGAGGATAAGGCTGCAGTAAGGACCGTGACTGAGGATAAGGCTGCAGTAAGGACCGTGACTGAGGATAAGGCTGCAGTAAGGACCGTGACTGAGGATAATGCTGCAGTAAGGACCATGACTGAGGATAAGGCTGCAGTAAGGACCATGACTGAGGATAAGGCTGCAGTAAGGACCATGACTGAGGATAAGGCTGCAGTAAGGACCATGACTGAGGATAAGGCTGCAGTAAGGACCATGACTGAGGATAATGGTCTGCAGTAAGGACCATGACTGAGGATAAGGCTGCAGTAAGGACCATGACTGAGGATAAGGCTGCAGTAAGGACCATGACTGAGGATAAGGCTGCAGTAAGGACCATGACTGAGGATAAGGCTGCAGTAAGGACCATGACTGAGGATAAGGCTGCAGTAAGGACCATGACTGAGGATAAGGCTGCAGTAAGGACCATGACTGAGATAAGGCTGCAGTAAGGACCATGACTGAGGATAAGGCTGCAGTAAGGACCATGACTGAGGATAAGGCTGCAGTAAGGACCATGACTGAGGATAAGGCTGCAGTAAGGACCATGACTGAGGATAAGGCTGCAGTAAGGACCATGACTGAGGATAAGGCTGCAGTAAGGACCATGACTGAGGATAAGGCTGCAGTAAGGACCATGACTGAGGATAAGGCTGAGATAAGCTGCAAGGACCATGACTGAGGATAAGGCTGCAGTAAGGACCATGACTGAGGATAAGGCTGCAGTAAGGACCATGACTGAGGATAAGGCTGCAGTAAGGACCATGACTGAGGATAAGGCTGCAGTAAGGACCATGACTGAGGATAAGGCTGCAGTAAGGACCATGACTGAGGATAAGGTTGCAGTAAGGACCATGACTGAGGATAAGGTTGCAGTAAGGACCATGACTGAGGATAAGGCTGAGGATAAGGCTGCAGTAAGGACCATGACTGAGGATAATGCTGCAGTAAGGACCATGACTGAGGATAAGGCTGCAATAAGGACCGTGACTGAGGATAAGGCTGCAATAAGGACCGTGACTGATGATAAGGCTGCAGTAAGGACCGTGACTGAGGATAATGCTGCAGTAAGGACCGTGACTGAGGATAAGGCTGCAGTAAGGACCATGACTGAGGATAAGGTTGCAGTAAGGACCGTGACTGAGGATAAGGCTGCAGTAAGGACCATGACTGAGGATAAGGCTGCAGTAAGGACCATGACTGAGGATAAGGCTGCAGTAAGGACCATGACTGAGGATAAGGCTGAGGATAAGGCTGCAGTAATGACCATGACTGAGGATAAGGCTGCAGTAAGGACCATGACTGAGGATAAGGCTGAGGATAATGCTGCAGCAAGGACCATGACTGAGGATAATGCTGCAGTAAGGACCATGACTGAGGATAAGGCTGAGGATAATGCTGCAGTAAGGACCATGACTGAGGATAAGGCTGCAGTAAGGACCATGACTGAGGATAAGGCTGCAGTAAGGACCATGACTGAGGATAAGGTTGCAGTAAGGACCATGACTGAGGATAAGGCTGCAGTAAGAACCATGACTGAGGATAAGGCTGCAATAAGGACCATGACTGAGGATAAGGCTGCAGTAAGGACCATGACTGAGGATAAGGCTGCAGTAAGGACCATGACTGAGGATAAGGCTGCAGTAAGGACCATGACTGAGGATAAGGCTGCAGTAAGGACCATGACTGAGGATAAGGCTGCAGTAAGGACCATGACTGAGGATAAGGCTGCAGTAAGGACCATGACTGAGGATAAGGCTGCAGTAAGGACCATGACTGAGGATAAGGCTGCAGTAAGGACCATGACTGAGGATAAGGCTGCAGTAAGGACCATGACTGAGGATAAGGCTGCAGTAAGGACCATGACTGAGGATAAGGCTGCAGTAAGGACCATGACTGAGGATAAGGCTGCAATAAGGACCATGACTGAGGATAAGGCTGCAGTAAGGACCATGACTGAGGATAAGGCTGCAGTAAGGACCATGACTGAGGATAAGGCTGCAGTAAGGACCATGACTGAGGATAAGGCTGCAGTAAGGACCATGACTGAGGATAAGGCTGCAGTAAGGACCATGACTGAGGATAAGGCTGCAGTAAGGACCATGACTGAGGATAAGGCTGCAGTAAGGACCATGACTGAGGATAATGCTGCTGTTGGGTGCAGTTATTTTTCCTACCCAGAAGATGTCGCTCTAACATCGTTTTTTTATTAATATTTTTTTATCTTTATTTAACCAAGGCAAGTCAGTTAAGAACAAATTCTTATTTACAATGACGGCCTGTTGTGATACAGCCTGGATTCAAACCAGGGTGTCTGTGGTGAAACTTCTAGCACTGAGATGCAGAGCCTTAGACCACTGCGCCACTTGGGAGTCCAATTCTCTTTATAGTACACTACTTTTGACCAGGGCCCATAAAGCTATGGTAAAATGTAAAGCACGACACAGGAAGCTACACAGGAAGCTAACCCAACCCCCCGCCCCCAAAAAAAAAAATCAAAATATTATCCAGAAGGAGATATAACTCATGACATCACAATGACATCTAGTAGAATGTGGAACACTTGAGACCAGATTCTAGACCGACGACATTAGACTCGTTGATCAGACAGGGCCTGTGTCCCAAACAGCACCCTATTCCCTGTGGGCCCCGGGGTCAAAAGTAGTGAACTACATATAGAATAGGGTGCCATTTGGGAAGCAGACAGAATGTCTGTTAATCATGTCTGGTATTTGGTATATAGGGGAGTGTGATGTAGGGCTCTGAGTGTTCACTATCATCCAGCATGTTTAGCCGTGAGTGATAGCCTATACTTCTGTGTGTGTGTGTGTGTGTGTGTGTGTGTGTGTGTGTGTGTGTGTGTGTGTGTGTGTGTGTGTGTCCTGTCTGGTCGGGCGGCCTTGAGACAGCAGCCTCCTGTCGGTCCGTCCCTCACCCGACGCTTTTCCTGACAACCATCCCAACTTTATTGGCATTACAGGAATCGCTAATGAAATGCAGTCTGGGGCTCATCACACACACACACACACACACACACACACACACACACACACACCACGTCTACCTAGGTGACTATTAAGGAAATCACACAAAGAATCAGCCTTTTTCCCGTACCAGTCCTCACTTTAACCTGTTCGATACGGGAACACAGACAGACAGGTTAGACAGACAGGTTAGAGAGACAGACAGGCAGACAGGCAGGCAGGCAGGCAGGCAGACAGACAGACAGACAGACAGACAGACAGACAGACAGACAGACAGACAGACAGACAGACAGACAGACAGACAGACAGACAGACAGACAGACAGACAGACAGACAGACAGACAGAAGTGTTTGTGTGTTCTGTAACTGGAAGTAAAGTGAAAGAGGAAACAGTCCCGTCGTAGTACTCTGTTCTCTATGAGCCCTGGTCTGAAAGTGTGCCGTTTGGGGGCACACAGACACTGTCCTACTGCAAATGCTTTTTTTACAGGTTTTTACAACCCTTTACTTAGGTTTTACAACCCTTTACTCAGGGTTAGGAGATCTATTTAACTAGGACCCTCTAAGGAGTTTTATAGTTAGTTACTGCTACAGGGTAGCCAAGCGGTTAGAGTGTAGAGGTGGCAGGTAGCCTAGTGGTTAGAGCGTTGGACTAGTAACCGGAAGGTTGCGAGTTCAAACCCCCGAGCTGACAAGGTACAAATCTGTCTTTCTGCCCCTGAACAGGCAGTTAACCCACTGTTCCCAGGCTATCATTGAAAATAAGAATTTGTTCTTAACTGACTTGCCTGGTTGGTTAAATAAAGGTAAAATTAAAAATACTGCTCCACGTTAGGCTTCGGGGAACCACGTCCTTTGGTTCTTCTGTTTTGTGAGCAGAACTTTACGTTTGTGTCTTCAGACATTCCTGTAACTGCTCAGGTCTTTATCCCGGACTGCTCTTCCAAATGCCTTTCTACACGTATAGAGATGAGCTGGAATGAAAGGCTTTGCAAAGCCCGCCGAGAAAGACAGTCAACGCTTCCTGAATGGCACCTTTATTCCCCATAGGGCTATGGTCAAATGTAGTGCACTTTATAGGGAATATGGTGCCATTTGGGATGGAGACCGTATAGTTAGCCTGATGACTGGTTCAGGACAGAAGGTACAGAAGTCGATTGAGTTAGAAAGTGCAAGGAGCCAGGAACCCCCCCCCCCAAAAAAAATAAAGACCTCCACCCCCTTGTAAGACACCAAGTGGAGGGGTGGGGGTGGGGGTGGCTCACTGTGTGGAGCAATCACACACATACGGACCCCTCGCTGAGCAATCTCAGCAGATTGGCCCCCATGCTAGCGTCCTCACCCCCTACCAAGTGCCAGGTTGCCCAATCGGTGGGCTTAGAGATCACCCTCCATGACAATAGCCAGCTGAATACCCTTTCTCTACGAATCACAGAGACATTAACTAATATGTTGCCAAGGTGAAAAAGCTTGCGACCACCCAGTTCCGTGAGGTCATCTTTAACGCGGGTAACACACAGCGATGAGGTCATCTTTAACATGGGTAACACACAGCGATGAGGTCATCTTTAACATGGGGAACACACAGCGATGAGGTCATCTTTAACACTGGGTAACACACAGCGATGAGGTCATCTTTAACATGGGTAACACACAGCGATGAGGTCATCTTTAACACGGGGAACACACAGCGATGAGGTCATCTTTAATACGGGGAACACACAGCGATGAGGTCATCTTTAACACGGGAAACACACAGCGATGAGGTCATCTTTAACACGGGAAACACACAGCGATGAGGTCATTTTTAACACTGGGAACACACAGCGATGAGGTCATCTTTAACACGGGTTAGGGTTACTAACAATAAAATAATAACTTGACCGAATGATCCAATGATGTCATGCGCCATTAAAGACGAATGGCCAAGGAGGCCGACATATATTGAATTTAATTCCTTGAAAAACGAATGCAAAAAAGAGCCAGTTCACAGTTCACTATGTAGAGGAAACAAAAACATCAACAGTGTTGGGTTACTAAGACCTGACAGAGAGGAACCAGGTTGGGTTACTAATACCTGACAGAGAGGAACCAGGTTGGGTTACTAATACCTGACAGAGAGGAACCAGGTTGGGTTACTAATACCTGACAGAGAGGAACCAGGTTGGGTTACTAATACCTGACAGAGAGGAACCAGGTTGGGTTACTAATACCTGACAGAGAGGAACCAGGTTGGGTTACTAATATCTGACAGAGAGGAACCAGGTTGGGTTACTAATACCTGACAGAGAGGAACCAGGTTGGGTTACTAATACCTGACAGAGAGGAACCAGGTTGGGTTACTAATACCTGACAGAGAGGAACCAGGTTGGGTTTAATCAGAGATGTTTAAAAGGCAGCTGTTCTTGGGGAAGGGGAGGAAGATCCAGGGCAATAGAGTAGACTCTTGCTAGTAAATGTTTAAGTGATGGAAGGATCCTCTACCATGCAGTCCAAAGGCCCAGCTCAAAGGGAGAGAGACACTAAGTTTACTGTAAACACAACCCTGACTCCAACCCTTCTCAAGCCTTCTAAATCAGATGGAGATGGACCAACACCTCCAGGCTTTGTCCCTCAGCAGGAAAACACAGAGCCCATCACAATGTTAAAGGACACTGCCAAACATTTCATATTCATGGGGAACAATGACTTCCATATGAATGGTGTAATTGGCGAGGCTTAAAGTCCCATGGTAGGTATGCCAGGTTATTTCAATGGAGCCCTCAGGCTGGGTGATCACCATTAGATAGATATGGCTGGCAGTGGACCTACTCCATCTTCAGGGGGTAGGAAGGGAGGAACGGAGGTGTGTGTGTGTGTGTGTGGCGTGTGTGTGTGTGTGTGTGTGTGTGTGTGTATTTGTGTGTGTGTGTGTGTGTGTGTGTGTGTGTGTGTGTGTGTGTGTGTGTGTGTGTGTGTGTGTGTGTGTGTGTATGTGTGTGTGTGTGTGTGTGTGCGTGTGTGCGTGTGCGTGTGTGTGTGTGAGTAAGCTGATCTGATTGCTGGGCTGATTCCAGTTGGATGGCATGTCTATCCAGTAGAAAAGTTTAAGTAGAAATTAATGAATTTCTTTGTGACTTCTGTCCTGTGGATAGGAAACACATCACTGAGTGAATATATAGGAGATATAGGTCAGGAGATATAGGTTAAAAGATATAGATGTAGTTTAGGCGAATAGATAGGAGATATAGGTTAGGAGATATAGGTTAGGAGATATAGGTTAGGAGATATAGGTTAGGAGATATAGATAGGATATATGGTTCAGGATGTATAGATAGGAGATATAGGTTAGGAGATATAGATAGGATATATAGGTTAGGAGATATAGGTTAGGAGATATAGATAGGATATATAGGTTAGGAGATATAGGTTAGGAGATATAGATAGGATATATAGGTTAGGAGATATAGATAGGAGATATAGATGTAGTTTAGGCGAATAGATAGGAGATATAGGTTAGGAGATATAGGTTAAAAGATATAGATGTAGTTTAGGTGAATAGATTGGAGATATAGGTTAGGAGATATAGGTTAGGAGATATAGATAGGATATATGGTTCAGGATGTATAGGTCAGGAGATACAGGTTAAAAGATATAGATGTAGTTTAGGTGAATAGATTAGAGATATAGGTTAGGAGATATAGATAGGATATATGGTTCAGGATGTATAGATAGGAGATATAGGTTAAAAGATATAGATGATTAGTGAATAGATAGGAGATATAGGTTAGGAGATATAGATAGGATATATGGTTCAGGATGTATAGATAGGAGATATAGATTAAAAGATATAGATGTAGTTTAGGTGAATAGATAGGAGATATAGGTTAGGAGATATAGGTTAGGAGATATAGATAGGATATATAGGTTAGGAGATATAGATAGGAGATATAGGTTAGAGATATAGGTTAGGAGATATAGATAGGATATATGGTTCGGATGATAGGTCAGGAGATATAGGTTAAAAGATATAGATGTAGTTTAGGTGAATAGATTAGAGATATAGGTGATAGGTTAGAGATATAGATAGGATATATGGTTCAGGATGTATAGATAGGAGATATAGATTAAAAGATATAGATGTAGTTTAGGTGAATAGATAGGAGATATAGGTTAGGAGATATAGGTTAGGAGATATAGATAGGATATATGGTTCAGGATGTATAGATAGGAGATATAGGTTAAAAGATATAGATGTAGTTTAGGTGAATAGATTGGAGATATAGACTGGAAATATAAATTAGGAGAATAATATTTGCGATATAGATTAGGAGATAATTTTTTTAAACTAAGCAGGTTTTTTAAGAACAAATTCTTATTTTCAATGACAGCCTAGGAACAGTGGGTTAACTGCCCATTCAGGGACAGAATGACAGATTTGTACCATGCCAGCTTGGGGATTTGAACTTGCAACCTTTCAGTTACTATTCCAACGCTCTAACCACTAGGCTACCCTGCCGCCCCTACACTCTAACCACTAGGCTACCTGCCACCTCTACACTCTAACCACTAGGCTACCCTGCCAACATATAGTTTAGAAGATATACAGCACTAGTGCAGTTAGGCATGCCCTTCACCCTTATCAAACACAAAGACCTAGAGCCAGTTAGAAGAGTAAGGAGTGCTCCGTCAGGATCTTTTGACAATAGAATTTACATAGAATAGTATTGGGTATGTTACTGGCTGAAAAGGGTGGTGGGGTGTGTGTAATATTCAGAAGTAGAATGTTGTACGTTTATCCCCTTAACACAGCTCCAGACAGATCAATGACGAGGGCTCTGGCTGGTTTAAACCACATTAGCTCACAAATTGGCAGAGTACTCTGGGGTAGATAATGCTCTAACAATTTGGTTTGATTGTGTTTTGGGAAATGGAAAATGTCATAATCACTGTGTTGTGGGCAACCTTCACTTGTATGAGTGTTAGAATGGCCTCCAACACTCTACTCAGCAACTGGATGCAGTCAATCACAGTGCCATCCATTTTGTCACCAAAGCCCCATATACTACCCACCACTGCGACCTGTATAATCTCGTTGGCTGGCCCTCACTGCCATCCGTCGCCAAACCCACTGGCTCCAGGTCATCTATACGTTTGTAGTAAAGCCACAACTCATCTCAGCTCACTGGTAATAGCAACACCCACCCGTAGCACGCGCCTCCAGCAGGTATATTGCACCGGTCATCCCCAAAGCCAACACTTCCTTTGGTCGCCCTTTCCTTACAGTTATTTGCTGGCCAATGACTGGAACGAATTGAACAATTGCTGAAGCTGGAGTCTTATATCTCCCTCTCTAACTTTAAGCATCAGCTGTCTGAGCAGCTTACCGATCACTGTACCTGTACACAGCCCATCTGTAAATATCACACCCAACTACCTCATCCCCGTATTATTATGTCCCCTCTTGGTCTTTTGTACCCCAGTATCTCAGCTTGCACCTCATCATCTGCACATAAATGAGAACTTGTTCTCAACTAGCCTACCTGGTTAAATAAAGGTGTTCTCAACTAGCCTACCTGGTTAAATAAAGGTGAAATAAATCTATCAAATTCTAAATTGTAATTATTTTGTCTCTACGGCCTATTTATTGCCTTACCTCCCTTACTCTTCCCATTTGTACACACTGTACACAGATTTTTATATTGTGTTATTGACTGTATGTTTTGTTTATTCCATTTGTAACTCTGTGTTGTTGTTCTTGTCGCACTGTTTTGCTTTATCTGAACAGTTGTAAATGAGAAATTGTTCTCAACTGGCCTACCTGGTTAAATAACGGTGAAATAAATAAATAAAATAATTAAAAACTCCTGGCGCAAAAATCCAAGCAGCTCGGCTTTGTTTGATGGCTTGTGACCATCCAGCTTCCTCTGATCACATTCCAGAGGTTTTCAATGGTGTTCAGGTCTGGAGATTGGGCTGGCCATGACAGGGTCTTTGATCTGGTGGTCCTCCATCCACACCTTGATTGACCTCTGTCACGACTTCCGCCGGAGTCGGTCCCTCCGTCTGGGCTGTCGGCCACCGGCCTTCTAGCCATCACCGATCCATTTTTCATTTTCCATTTGTTTTGTCTTTGTTTTCTACACACCTGGTTTCAATCCGCCTATTACATGGTCATTATTTAACCCCTGGTTTAAACTCGTGTTTGTTTTCTTTTTGTGAAGGCTGTATCTGACGGCTGGTGTATTGTTGCCAGGGTTTGGTATTACGCCCATTTATTTTGTGGTACCAGGGAGTGGCATAAAGTCAACCAAAATCATTGTGAAAGATTGGTGGAGAGCATGCCAAGATGCACGTCAAAGCTGGGATTGAAAATCGTTGTTATTCCACCAAATATTGATTTCTGAACTTTCCTAAGTCAAAACATTAGTATTGTGTTGTTTAAAAATGATTATGAACTTATTTCCTTTTCATTATTCGAGGACTGAAAACACTGCATCTTTATTGTAATTTTGACCAGGTGTCATTTTCTGTAAATAAATGCTCTTAAATGACAATATTTTTATTTGAATTTGGGAGAAATGTTGTCAGTAGTTTATAGAATAAAAGAACAAGGTTCATTTTACCCAAACACATACCTATAAATAGTAAAACCAGAGAAACAGATCATTTTGCAGTGGTCTCAATTTTTTTCCAGAGCTGAAGGTTAGGATAATAGATGGGAGATATAGATATAGGATAGGAGATATAGGATAGAGAGAATAGATAGGAGATATAAATTATGAGAAAAGATAGGATATATAGATTAGGAGAATAGGTAGGAGAATTAGGTTAGGAGATATAGATAGGATATATATATAGGAGATACAGGTTAGGAGATATAGGTTAGAATGTATAGATAAGAGAAATAGGTCAGGAAATAGGAAATAGGAAATATAGATAGGAGATATATGTTCTGAGATATAGTTAGAGAAACAGGTTAGGAGATATAGGTTAGGAGATATAGGTTAGGAGATATAGGTTAGGCGATATAGGTTAGAGAATAGATAGGAGATATAGGTTAGGAGAATAGATTGGAGATAGAGGTTATAGGAGAATAGATAGAGATATAGGTTAGAGAATAGATAGGAGATATAGGTTGGGAGATATAGGTTAGTAGATATAGGTTAGGAGAATAGATAGGAGATATAGGTTAGAGAATAGATAGGAGCTTTAGGTTAGAGAATAGATAGGAGATATAGGCTGGGGAGATAAAGGTTAGCGGATAGATAGGATAGTCATAAGGGATATAGATAGGATATAAAGATAGAGATATAGTTAGAGAATGGATTAGCTTAATTCGCTTTGACTCATTAATAACAAACTAACAGACCACTAATTAAATTCCTGCACCGCAACGCAATATGTTAAACTCAGGAAATATATCAGGACCAGCTTGTATTACACAAATCAGATACCTTATTGGTGCACTCAAGTGTTATGAGTCATCAAATGTTCCAAGATTGTTACATTGTCACATTGTTACATTGTCACATTGTTACATTGTTACATTGTTACATTGTTACATTGTCACATTGTTATATTGTTACATTGTTACATTGTTACATTGTTACATTGTCACATTGTTACATTGTCACATTGTTACATTGTTACATTGTTACATTGTTACATTGTTACATTGTCACATTGTCACATTGTTACATTGTTACATTGTCACATTGTTACATTGTTACATTGTTACATTGTCACATTGTTACATTGTTACATTGTCACATTGTCACATTGTCACATTGTCACACATTGTTACATTGTTACATTGTCACATTGTTACATTGTTACATTGTCACATTGTTACATTGTTACATTGTCACATTGTCACATTGTTACATTGTTACATTGTTACATTGTCACATTGTTACATTGTTACATTGTTACATTGTCACATTGTTACATTGTTACATTGTTACATTGTTACATTGTCACATTGTCACATTGTTACATTGTTACATTGTTACATTGTTCGTGAAACAGGAATGACGCGACACAACCTGAATGTCCTACAGTTTGTTAAGGTTCAGGAAGAGCTGCTCATCTGCCATCTACATGGATAACACCAGTCCATATTGAGGCTGTATAGTCACACCAGTCCACATTGAGGCGGTCTAGTCACACCAGTCCTGTTGAGGATGTATAGTCACACCAGTCCATATTGAGGCGGTCTAGTCACACCAGTCCTGTTGAGGATGTATAGTCACACTAGTCCACATTGAGGCGGTCTAGTCACACCAGTCCTGTTGAGGATGTATAGTCACACCAGTCCATATTGAGGCGGTCTAGTCACACCAGTCCTGTTGAGGATGTATAGTCACACTAGTCCACATTGAGGCGGTCTAGTCACACCAGTCCTGTTGAGGATGTATAGTCACACTAGTCCATATTGAGACTGTATAGTCACACCAGTCCACATTGAGGCGGTCTAGTCACACCAGTCCTGTTGAGGATGTATAGTCACACTAGTCCATATTGAGGCTGTATAGTCACACCAGTCCATATTGAGACTGTATAGTCACACCAGTCCTGTTGAGGATGTATAGTCACACCAGTCCATATTGAGACTGTATAGTCACACCAGTCCATATTGAGGCTGTATAGTCACACCAGTCCATATTGAGACTGTATAGTCACACCAGTCCATATTGAGGCTGTATAGTCACACCAGTCCATATTGAGGCTGTCTAGTCACACCAGTCCATGTTGAGGCTGTATAGTCACACCAGTCCATATTGAGACTGTATAGTCACACCAGTCCTGTTGAGGATGTATAGTCACACCAGTCCATATTGAGGCTGTATAGTCACACCAGTCCATATTGAAACTGTATAGTCACAAATCAGTACCATCTATGTAAATAGAAGGTTTGGACACCAGTGTCCTGCATATGATTTGCGTTAACCTGCTAAGGATTAACAAGGGCCCGTAAGCATCTGTCCGAGGGCCTGTTTATCCTCTAAGAGGGTCCTTCTGGGTCCTTCTGGTCAGCTCATCACACTAATGACCCAGCAGCCATACTGGAGATGGGTTCTCTACTAATCAACCTAAAGCTGGGGTGGAGGGAGGGAGGGAGGGAGGTCAATAGGTGGTCCCCTATGGTGAGGTCTTGATGCCTCTGCCTAACACTTCAATCTAACACCGTTCCTCAGAATGGCTCAGCTTCTGCAGTAGTCTGGAACAACGTTATCCTCTATTCCTGCTGCTGACGGAGATGATCCATTAACACCTTCTCCTTCATTCCTCCCTCCATCTTGGGCCTGTCCTCCTTCTCCTTCATTCCTCCCTCCATCTTGGTCCTGTCCTCCTTCTCCTTCAGTCCTCCTCCCTCCATCTTGGGCCTGTCCTCTTCTCCTTCATTCCTCCCTCCATCTTGGGCCTGTCCTCTCCTTCATTCCTCCCTCCATCTTGGGTCTGTCCTCTCCTTCATTCCTCCCTCCTTGGGCCTGTCCTCTCCTTCATTCCTCCTCCCTCCATCTTGGGCCTGTCCTCCTTCTCCTTCATTCCTCCCTCCATCTTGGGCCTGTCCTCCTTCTCCTTCATTCCTCCCTCCATCTTGGGCCTGTCCTCCTTCTCCTCTTCATTCCTCCCTCCATCTTGGGCCTGTCCTCCTTCTCCTTCAGTCCTCCTCCTCCATCTTGGGCCTGTCCTCTTCTCCTTCATTCCTCCCTCCATCTTGGGCCTGTCCTCCTTTTCCTTCACTCCTCCTCCCTCCATCTTGGGTCTGTCCTCTCCTTCATTCCTCCCTCCATCTTGGGCCTGTCCTCTCCTTCATTCCTCCCTCCATCTTGGGCCTGTCCTCCTTCTCCTTCATTCCTCCCTCCATCTTGGGCCTGTCCTCCTTCTCCTTCAGTCCTCCTCCTCCATCTTGGGCCTGTCCTCCTCTCTTCATTCCTCCCTCCATCTTGGGCCTGTCCTCTCCTTCATTCCTCCCTCCATCTTGGGCCTGTCCTCCTTCTCCTTCAGTCCTCCTCCCTCCATCTTGAGCCTGTCCTCTCCTTCATTCCTCCCTCCTTGGGCCTGTCCTCTCCTTCATTCCTCCCTCCATCTTAGGCCTGTCCTCCTTCTCCTTCAGGATAACAGTTAGCACTATGACGTAGTGTGTCTGATTGTAAACACCTGTCATTAGCAGCTGCATTTCTAACCCATGCTGATCAATACACCAGCAGAACTGTGGCAGTCCACCCCTCAACTGGAGAGAAAGACACACACAGACACACACACACAGACACAGACACAGACACACACACACACACACACACACACACACACACACACACACACACACACACACACACACACACACACAGACACACACACAGACACAGACACAGACACACACACACACTCGCACACACACACACGCACACACACACACAGACACACACACACACACACACACACACACACACACACACACACACACACACACACACACACACACACACACACACACACACACAGACACACACACACACACACACAGACACACACACATACACACACACACACATACACACACACAGACACACACAGACACACACAGACAGACACACAGACAGACACACACACAGACACACACACAGACACACACACACACACACACACACATACACACAGACACACACAGACACACACAGACAGACACACACACACACACACACAAACACACAAAGTTACCACCATCCTCACCTCCCCAATCCTCGTAACAATTGTCCGACTGTATTGATTCTGTCCTGTAATCATTGACAGTGAAATCCCAACATGTTACCCCCAGGCTCCATCCCAAATGGTTTCTGGGGGGCTCTGGTCCAAAGTAAGGAACTAGATAGGGAACAGAGTGCTATTTGGGGCACGCCTTTCTGTTAATGTGGAGGGCAAACTGTCCCGTGTAGTAGCAGCTACCACCTCTATTCTCGGCTGACTGCTCTGTCCCAATAAATAATGACCAATCAATAAATAAACCAATTCATTCATTGACCCAAATGACACAAAGGGTTGAAATGAGAGTGGTTTTGGTTGTGTTCGCTGAGGCACGAGTTGGACAGAGGAGTGTTTGCTTTAAAGAGTCGTATAAAAGTTGACCTCCTTTGTAGCGCACCACGCTTCCTGCTTCCTGCTTCCTGCTGGAACTTAGCTTACAGTCACTTGGCTAATTGTCCTCCTTTCACCGTTCTATTGTGGCACAGGTCACTACTGCTGTGTGTGTGAAGGTGGTGAAAGGGCAAGGATTTGGTGTTGACAGCCACTTTGGAGGAGGAGAAGAGAGGAGGAGGTGAAGAGGAAGAGGAGGAGAAGAGAGGGGGGAGGAGTTGAGGAGGAGAAGGAGAGGAGGAGGGGAGAGGAGGAGGGGAAGTGAGGAGGAGGAGGAGGAGGAGGAGGGAGGGGAGGAGGAGGAGGAGGAGAGGAGGAGAGGAGGAGAAGAGAGGGGGAGTTGAGGAGGAGGAGGAGAGGAGGAGGGGGAGAGGAGGAGGGGAAGTGAGAGAGGAGGAGAGGAGGAGGGGAGAGGGAGGAGGGGAAGTGGAAGGGAGGGAGTAAGAGAGAGAGGGAGGGAGAGAGAGGAGAGGAAGAGAGGAGGGAAGAGGGAGGAGGAGGAAGGAGAGGAGAGGAGGGAGAGAGAGGAGGAGGAGAAGGAGGAGGAGGAGAGGAAGGGAGGGGGAGGAGGGAGGAGGAGGAAGAGGAGGGAGAGGAGGAGAGGAGAGAGGAGAGAGAGGAGGAAGAGGAAGTGAGGAGGAGGGGAGGAGGAGAGAGGAGAAGAGAGGGAGGAGAGGAGGAGGAGAGAGGGAGGAGAAGGAGGAGGAGGGGAGTGAGGAGAGGAGGAGGGAGGAGAGGAGGAGGAGAGGAGGAGAGGAGAGAGGGAGGAGGAGAGGAGAGAGGGGAAGGAGGGAGGGGAGAGGAGAGGAAGGAGGGGAGGAGGGGAGAGGGAGGAGGAGGAGGAGGAAGAGAGGGAGAGAGGGAGGGAGAAGAGAGAGGGAAGTGAGGGAGGGGAGGATGAGAGGAGGAGAGAAGGAGAGGAGGAGGGGAAGTGAGGAGGGGTAGAGGGAGAGGAGGAGGAGAGGGAGGAGGAGGAGAGGAGGAGGGAGTAGAGGAGGAGGGGGAGGGAGGAGGGGGAGGAGGGAGAGGAGGAGGAGGAGGGAGGAGGGAGGAGAGAGGAGGAGGGAGGAGGAGGAGAGGGGGAGGGAGGAGGAAGGGAGGAGGGAGAGGAGGCAGGAAGGGAGGAGGAAGAAGAGAGGAGGAGGGGAAGGGAAGGAGAGAAGGAAGAGAGGAGGAGGGAAGGAGGAGGAAGAGGAGGAGAGGAGGGAGGAGGAGAGGAGGAGGGAAGGAGGAGGGAGAGAGGAGGAGGAGGGAGGGAGGAGGAGGGAAGGGAGGAGGGAGGAGAGGGAGGAGGGGGAGGGGAGGAGGAGGGAGAGGAGGAGGAGAGGAGGAGGAGAGGAGAGGGAGGAGGAGGAGAGGAGGAGGGGGAGAGGGAGGAGGAGGAAGGGAGGAGGAGAGGAGGAGGGAAGGGAGGAGGAGGAGAGGAGGGAAGGGAAGGGAGAGAGAGGAGGAGGCGAAGGGGAGGAAGAGGAGGAGAGGAGGAGGAGGAGAGGAGGAGGGGAAGGGAGGAGGAGGAGTAGAGAAGGAGGAGGAGCGGAAGGGAGGAGGGGAAGGGAGGAGGAAGAGGAGAGGAGGAAGAGGAGAAGAGGAGGTGAAGGGAGGAGGAGAGGAGGAGAGGAGGGGGGAGGAGAGGAGGAGGAGAAGGGAGGAGGAAGAGGAGAGAAGGAGGAGGAGAGCAAGGATGGAGGGGAAGAGAGGTTAAGGAGGAGAGGAGGAAGAGGAGAAGAGGAGGGGAAGGGAGGAGGAGAGGAGGAGGGGAAGGGAGGAGGAAGAGGAGAAGAGGAGGGGAAGGGAGGAGGAGAGGAGGAGGGGAAGGGAGGAGGAAGAGGAGAGGAGGAGGGGAAGGGAGGAGGAAGAGGAGAAGAGGAGGG
>NW_027010524.1:7500-10000 GCF_036934945.1 Oncorhynchus masou masou | reverse complement strand
CCAGGGCCCATAGCCTGTACCCCTATTCTATATTACCAGGGCCCATAGCCTGTACCCCTATTCTATATTACCAGGGCCCATAGCCTGTGTCCCTATTCTATATTACCAGGGCCCATAGCCTGTACCCCTATTCTATATTACCAGGGCCCATAGCCTGTACCCAAATTCTATATTTTCAGGGCCCATAGCCTGTACCCCTATTCTACAGTATATTTTCAGAGCCCATAGCCTGTGTCCCTATTCTATATTACCAGGGCCCATAGCCTGTACCCCTATTCTATATTACCAGGGCCCATAGCCTGTGTCCCTATTCTATATTACCAGGGCCCATAGCCTGTACCCCTATTCTATATTACCAGGGCCCATAGCCTGTACCCCTATTCTATATTACCAGGGCCCATAGCCTGTACCCAAATTCTATATTTTCAGGGCCCATAGCCTGTACCCAAATTCTATATTTTCAGGGCCCATAGCCTGTACCCAAATTCTATATTACCAGGGCACATAGCCTGTACCCCTATTCTATATTACCAGGGCCCATAGCCTGTACCCCTATTCTATATTACCAGGGCCCATAGCCTGTATCCCTATTCTATATTACCAGGGCCCATAGCCTGTATCCCTATTCTATATTACCAGGGCCCATAGCCTGTACCCCTATTCTATATTACCAGGGCCCATAGCCTGTACCCCTATTCTATATTACCAGGGCACATAGCCTGTATCCCTATTCTATATTACCAGGGCCCATAGCCTGTACCCCTATTCTATATTACCAGGGCCCATAGCCTGTACCCCTATTCTATATTACCAGGGCCCATAGCCTGTACCCTTATTCTATATTACCAGGGCCCATAGCCTGTACCCCTATTCTATATTACCAGGGCCCATAGCCTGTACCCCTATTCTATATTACCAGGGCCCATAGCCTGTACCCCTATTCTATATTACCAGGGCCCATAGCCTGTACCCCTATTCTATATTACCAAGGCCCATAGCCTGTACCCCTATTCTATATTACCAGGGCCCATAGCCTGTACCCCTATTCTATATTACCAAGGCCCATAGCCTGTACCCCTATTCTATATTACCAGGGCCCATAGCCTGTACCCCTATTCTATATTACCAAGGCCCATAGCCTGTACCCCTATTCTATATTACCAGGGCCCATAGCCTGTACCCCTATTCTATATTACCAGGGCCCATAGCCTGTACCCAAATTCTATATTTCAGGGCCCATAGCCTGTACCCCTATTCTATATTACCAGGGCCCATAGCCTGTACCCCTATTCTATATTACCAGGGCCCATAGCCTGTACCCCTATTCTATATTACCAGGGCCCATAGCCTGTACCCCTATTCTATATTACCAGGGCCCATAGCCTGTACCCCTATTCTATATTACCAGGGCCCATAGCCTGTACCCCTATTCTATATTACCAGGGCCCATAGCCTGTGTCCCTATTCTATATTACCAGGGCCCATAGCCTGTACCCCTATTCTATATTACCAGGGCCCATAGCCTGTACCCAAATTCTATATTTTCAGGGCCCATAGCCTGTACCCCTATTCTATATTACCAGGGCCCATAGCCTGTACCCCTATTCTATATTACCAAGGCCCATAGCCTGTACCCCTATTCTATATTACCAGGGCCCATACCCTGTACCCCTATTCTATATTACCAGGGCCCATAGCCTGTACCCCTATTCTATATTACCAGGGCCCATAGCCTGTACCCCTATTCTATATTTTGATATTTTGATAATGATAACCAGGCTGTATACAGTGAGTACCAGTACTGAGTCAATGAGTAATGGTAACCAGGCTATATACAGTGAGTACCAGTACTGAGTCAATGAGTAATGATAACCAGGCTATATACAGTGAGTACCAGTACTGAGTCAATGAGTAATGATAACTAGGCTATATACAGTGAGTACCAGTACAGAGTCAATGAGTATGCTATAGTAGGCTATATACACAGTATGTGTGTGTGTCTGTGAGGTGTGTGTGTGTGGTGTGTGTGTGTGTGTGCGCGCGTGCGTGTGTGTGATTAGAAGGGGTACAGTTTAGATTGAGCTAAACTAACTAATCAATACGATGGTCAGGACACAAGGATTCATCCAAGGAATATAAACAGATTAACAGTGTGGCTTAAGTGACAGGTAATTAGGATGTTTCTGACCGGTCCAGGCCGAGGTCTGGTGTCTATGGGATTGATTTAGTTTATTTTTGTTTTACCTTTATTTAACTAGGCAAGTCAGTTAAGTACAAATTCTTATTTACAATGACGGCCTGCCTCGGCCAAACCCGGACGATGCTGGGACAATTGTGCGTCGTCCTATGGGATTCCCAATCAAGGCCGGATGTGTTACAGCCTGGATTCGAACCAGGGACTGTAGTCACGCCTCTTGCACTGAGATGCAGTGCCTTAGACCGCTGCCACACTCCGGAGCCCCATCAAGGGAAGGAGGTGTGAGATGTAGATCTGACTGAT
>NW_027010524.1:0-2500 GCF_036934945.1 Oncorhynchus masou masou | reverse complement strand
CACAAACGGCGAACGTAAGCCACCCCACGAAACACTGGGGGCTCACAAAAACAAGCTGTCAATTGTTGTCCCTGATTGAGAGTCATACTTAGGTAGCCTGGGTTTCACTGTTGGTTTGTGGGTGTTTGTTTCCGTGTGAGTGTTTGGGCCACACGGCACCGTTTCGTTTTGGTCACATCGTTTATTGTTTTGTTCCAGTGTTCAGTTTGTTTATTAAAAAGACATGAACACTTACCACTCTGCACCTTGGTCCTCCTCTCCATCTCCATCTCCAGCCGACACCCGTTACACAAGTATGGTGAACGCTCTGATGTGAAATGGTAACCGTAACAACATTTGTTGGTGAAACATTGGAAGAGGAGGTTTCTTCTCGCAACCTTTTTGGGTCTTCATACCCACCAGTCATTGGCTGAACATGTTTATTAACAAAGTGGTGAATCTTCTCTCAGGTTTGTAGTGATGAGAGACCCAATACTGCCTCGGAGGATGTCTAAGATCTGAGTGAACTCTCAAATCATCTATAAATGATTTAGCCACATGTATAACTGTTTAAAAGTGCCAGTGCATTCGGAAAAACATGGAAAAAGTCAAATGGTCTGAATACTTTCCGAAAGTCCTTTTTCTAAGTGACAGACCTATGAACATTTATAACTGCTAAAATGACACCTTATTTTAAAGTGGCAATCCACAAACCATTTACAAATGAGTTACCAACATTTCTAACTGCTGAAAATATACTTTTAAATGTGCAATATGCAGAAAACGTGCCGCCAGATCCTGGTTGCCTAATTTACGTTTATGTTCCAAAACAAACAAGTCATTGTTTAGAGAATCACTGAACCACTTAAACCTCTGTGAAATATATTTTCCATAACAACAAATATTGTATTTTCGTGTGTTGGAAGGCCGTACACAAAACCTAAAGTAAAAGACAGAAAAACAAAACTTAAGAACTGGAAGCATAGAAATGGGGCACACAGAACAGATCTACCGCGTCTTAGACATTGCTTTCAATGAGAACGACAGATCTATGTGAATTTCCTCAGGTCTCCCAAAAATATTTTCAATCAGGGCTTATAATAGACAGTACATCTAACTCATTATATCTCTCCTTTCCTCTTCTCCTTTCCTCTCCTCATTTCCCCCCCTCTCCATTCCTCTCCTCCTTTTGTCTCCTACTTTCCCTGTCTCCTTTCCTCTTCTCCTTTCCTTTCCCCCTCTCTCCTTTCCTCTCCTCATTTCCCCCTCTCTCCATTCCTCACCTCCTTTTGTCTCCTACTTTCCCTTTCGACCTTTCCTCTTCTCCTTTCCTCTCCTCATTCCCTTTCCCCCCTTTCCTCTCCTCCTTCCCCCTCTCTCCTTTCCTCTTCTCCTTTCGTCTCCTCCTTCCTCTCCTCCTTTCCCCCTCTCTCCTTTCCTCTCCTCCTTCCCCATCTCTCCTTTCCTCTCCTCCTTTCCTCTCCTCCTTCCCCCTCTTTCCTTTCCTCTCCTCCTTCCCCATCTCTCCTTTCCTCTTCTCCTTTCCTCTCCCCCTTTCCTCTCCCTCTTTCCTCTCCTCCTTTCCCCATCTCTCCTTTCCTCTCCTCCTTTCCTCTCCTCCTTTCCCCCATCTCCCCTTTCCTCTCTCCTCCTTCACCTCTCTCCTTTCCTTTCCTCCTTCCCCATCTCTCCTTTCCTCTCCCTCCTTTCCCTCTCCTCCTTCCCCATCTCTCCTTTCCTCTTCTCCTTTCCTCTCCTCATTTCCCCCTCTCTCCATTCCTCTCCTCCTTTTGTCTCCTACTTTCCCTGTCTCCTTTCCTCTTCTCCTTTCCTTTCCCCCTCTCTCCTTTCCTCTCCTCCTTTCCTCTCCTCATTTCCCCCTCTCTCCATTCCTCACCTCCTTTTGTCTCCTACTTTCCCTTTCTCCTTTCCTCTTCTCCTTTCCTCTCCTCCTTTCCTTTCCCCCTTTCCTCTCCCTCCTTCCCCCTCTATCCTTTCCTCTTCTCCTCTCGCCTCCTCCTTTCCTCTCCTCCCTTCCCCCTCTCTCCTTTCCTCTCCTCCTTCCCCATCTCTCCTTCTTCCTCTCCTTCTTCCTCTCCTCCCTTCCCCCTCTCTCCTTTCCTCTCCTCCTTCCCCATCTCCTCCCTTTCCTCTCCCCCTTTCCTCTCCCTCTTTCCTCTCCTCCTTTCCCCATCTCTCCTTTCCTCTCCTCCTTTCCTCTCCTCCTTTCCCATCTCTCCTTTCCTCTCCTCCTTTCCTTTCCTCCCCTTTCCTCTCCTCCCTTCACCCTCTCTCCTTTCCTTTCCTCCCTTCCCCATCTCTCCTTTCCCTCTCCTCCTCCTTCCCCTTTCCTCTCTCTCCTTCCTTCCCCATCTCTCCTTTCCTCTCTCCTCTCCCCATCTCCTTCCTCTCCTCCTTCACCCTCTCTCCTTTCCTCTCCTCCTTCCCCATCTCTCCTTTCCTCTCCTCCTTCACCCTCTCTCCTTTCCTCTCCTCCTTCCCCATCTCTCCTTCCTCTCCT
>NW_027010523.1:0-31020 GCF_036934945.1 Oncorhynchus masou masou | reverse complement strand
ATTAAGACTATTCTACACTGTAGGGGATTATAATGAGAGATTAAGACTATTCTACACTAATCCTCGCCATGTCAGAATGGAGCTGTTACCTCAGGTGTGTTCCTCTCCCTGTCAGAATGGAGCTGTTACCTCAGGTGTGTTCCTCTCCCTGTCAGAATGGAGCTGTTACCTCAGGTGTGTTCCTCTCCCTGTCAGAATGGAGCTGTTACCTCAGGTGTGTTCCTCTCTCTGTCAGAATGGAGCTGTTACCTCAGGTGTGTTCCTCTCCCTGTCAGAATGGAGCTGTTACCTCAGGTGTGTTCCTCTCCCTGTCAGAATGGAGCTGTTACCTCAGGTGTGTTCCTCTCCCTGTCAGAATGGAGCTGTTACCTCAGGTGTGTTCCTCTCCCTGTCAGAATGGAGCTGTTACCTCAGGTGTGTTCCTCTCCCTGTCAGAATGGAGCTGTTACCTCAGGTGTGTTCCTCTCCCTGTCAGAATGGAGCTGTTACCTCAGGTGTGTTCCTCTCCCTGTCAGAATGGAGCTGTTACCTCAGGTGTGTTCTCTCTCCCTGTCAGAATGGAGCTGTTACCTCAGGTGTGTTCCTCTCTCTGTCAGAATGGAGCTGTTACCTCAGGTGTGTTCCTCTCCCTGTCAGAATGGAGCTGTTACCTCAGGTGTGTTCCTCTCCCTGTCAGAATGGAGCTGTTACCTCAGGTGTGTTCCTCTCCCTGTCAGAATGGAGCTGTTACCTCAGGTGTGTTCCTCTCCCTGTCAGAATGGAGCTGTTACCTCAGGTGTGTTCCTCTCTCTGTCAGAATGGAGCTGTTACCTCAGGTGTGTTCCTCTCCCTGTCAGAATGGAGCTGTTACCTCAGGTGTGTTCCTCTCCCTGTCAGAATGGAGCTGTTACCTCAGGTATGTTCCTCTTCCTGTCAGAATGGAGCTGTTACCTCAGGTGTGTTCCTCTCCCTGTCAGAATGGAGCTGTTACCTCAGGTGTGTTCCTCTCCCTGTCAGAATGGAGCTGTTACCTCAGGTATGTTCCTCTTCCTGTCAGAATGGATCTGTTACCTCAGGTGTGTACCTCTCTCTGTCAGAATGGAGATGTTACCTCAGGTGTGTTCCTCTCTCTGTCAGAATGGAGCTGTTACCTCAGGTGTGTTCCTCTCTCTGTCAGAATGGAGCTGTTACCTCAGTTGTGTACCTCTTCCTGTCAGAATGGAGCTGTTATGTAATGTAATCCCGTAGATTATATATATCATCCTAATGGAGGAGTAGATTACATCTATAATCCTAATGGAGGAGTAGATTACTTCTATCATCCTAATGGAGGAGTAGATTACATCTATCATCCTAACGGAGAGTAGATTACATCTATCATCCTAACGGAGGAGTAGATTACATCTATCATCCTGTAGATTCCATCTGTCATCCTAACGGAGGAGTAGATTACATCTATCATCCTAACGGAGGAGTAGATTACATCTATCATCCTAACGGAGGAGTAGATTACATCTATCATCCTAACGGAGGAGTAGATTACATCTATCATCCTGTAGATTCCATCTGTCATCCTAATGGAGGATTAGATTACATGTATCATCCTAATGGAGGAGTAGATTACATCTATCATCCTGTAGATTCCATCTGTCATCCTAATGGAGGAGTAGATTACATCTATCATCCTGTAGATTACATCTATCATCCTGTAGATTACATCTATCATCCTGTAGATTACATCTGTCATCCTATAGATTACATCTGTCATCCTGTAGATTCCATCTATCATCCTGTAGATTACATCTATTATCCTAATGGAGGTGGCGATTGGATTTCACTTAATTCGACCAATGTCAATGTCTGCTTTAGTTCTAATACCAGGAGCCGTTGTGGATTTGACAGCTCTAACACAGTTCCATCTCTGGCACCATTGTTACAACAGCCTTCTCTTTGGCTCTCCCTCCTGTCCAGCTCAGATATTCGGCGTCGCCAGCCTTCTAGCTGCTGCCCAACCTGTTGCTGGCAAGCACCCTTCAGTCATCAATCCCGAACTTGTCTCGTCATCATTACACACCTGGTTCCAATCCCCACTCTATCACTGTATACGTACTCCCTCTGTCATTTGTCTCTGTCGGTCATTGTAAATGTTGCTTGTTTTCCTGAGAGGAATCTCTCTTACTATTTCCTTAGTACTTAATGTTTTCACTTTGGGTTCACCCTGTGCTTTTTTGTTTATGAAGATATATTTTTAGAACAACAGGGTTTCGTCCAGCTTTGTTCTATGGTGTTTAAATACATTATGTAGCTCTAAACCTGCGAATGCCTCCTGCCTACTACTCCTCTCTACACCAGTGACAACCATCGAAACATCAACTATGTGGATTTCAGCTAAAGCGGATCTGATTGAATCGAGCCCTAAGTTAACATATTGTAAAACTTTAATATCCAGAGGCGTTTGTTTGCTGAAATAACTGAACACAACAGCCGCTTATTAAAGACAGGCTTCTATTTGAGCATATTTTTTTCTTAATGCACACAGCTTTTGCTCTTATTAAGTTAATTGTTTAATTCCAGCATTCACTTCCTGCATTTTTAAAACATTTATTGTTATCATTTTCACACTGTGTCAAATTTATTTTCTCTTAATATGCCTCAATAAAAAAGTGACATTGACTATTCTGTCAAGGGAAATATTTAACCTCTTTGACTGTGCATTTTCTGGTTGATTTCTGGGTGTTTGTGCTCCTAAAGTTGACTTTTTATGCTGTCGGTTCTCAGGTGTTAGCAGTCAACAGCTAGCAGTTTCTTACTGGCGATAAAACGGATGATTGACGTCATTTTTTAGAGTCCTTACTGAATAATTGTATGTAACAAAACAAACATTAAACCTTGTAAATAATTCACGATAATCTAAGTAAACAATACATTTATTTGAAACAGGTGTTTATTCGCTGAAATGTGTGTCTTTGCCCGGCTATTAAAAGGGACAGTCATCTTTCTGCGTTTAATTGACGTTTTATGGTATGTCAAATACATTCGCTCTAAACATTCCGACACATAGTCTATGGGTTTATGTGATAAAACATTTCAAACATTCATACACATAGTCTATGGGTTTATGTGATAAAACATTTCAAACATTCAGACACATAGTCTATGGGTTTATGTGATAAAACATTTCAAACATTCCGTGTAGCAGGATCGGCCACACAAACCCATGCACTTTGGCAAAAAAACATTTCAAACATTCCGTGTAGCAGGATCGGACACACAAACCCATGCACTTCGGCAAAAAAACATTTCAAACATTCCGTGTAGCAGGATCGGCCACACAAACCCATGCACTTTGGCAAAAAAACATTTAAAACATTCAGTGTAGCAGGATCGGACACACAAACCCATGCACTTTGGCAAAAAAACATTTAAAAGCACATTTTTGGTAATTTACAAATAATTTACTGCAAGAAATATTTACAATATGTTACATGCAGAAAATGCATTGAACATATTACAACAGGTATACATAAAGTATCTCTGCTATTCATATTCTCGCCTCTAGAAAACATAGCATGTAAAAACATCCAGTCCCTGTATCTAAATTAATAACAGATTGACTTCAGTATGTGGACATCTGTCCGTCGAACTTCCAAAGCCATTGACTTGGAGTGTGTCTGCTCTAACTGGATCTCGCGTTGTGCAGCATTGTCATGCTGAAACAGGAAAGGGCCTTCCCCAAACTGTTGCCACGAAGTTGGAAGCACAGAATCATCTAGAATGTCATTCAATGCTGCATCGTTAAGATTTCCCTTCACTGGAACAAAAGGCCTAGCCCGAACCATGAAAAACAACCCCAAACCATTATTCCTCCTTCACCAAACTTTACAGTTGGCACTATGCTTTCAGGCAGGTATCAATCTCATGGCATCCACCACACCCAGATTTGTCTGCGGATGATTCTTAATGTCAGAGAACACTTTTCCACTGCTCCAGAGTCCAATGGCGGCCAACTTAGGTTTGTGTGCGGCTACCGGGCCATGGAAACCCATTTCATGAAGCTCCCATAAACAGTGAGGAGGAGACAGACAGACTATTGTTATTGTGCTGACGTTGCTTCCACAGGCAGTTTGGAACTTGGTAGTGATTGTTGCAACTAAGACTATTTTACTGTGTTGGGGAATAATCAATTAGGTGGTAACATAGGTAAGATGTTTTATATTCATCATATGTTTGTAAGTTACTTCTCATCAGCATGTTATTTTTGTATAATACTGTGGCGGGGTTCTGTGTCAGTATCTGTTCTATGTCAAGACTAAGTTGCTTGGGCCGGGGAGAGGGAGGTCAAGCGTGTATCTCTTGGCTCCACAATGTCTGTGTGCCAGTCAGTGTGTCTCTGTGATCTTGTCAAGATAGGATGGACTTGATATATGCCTGTTGATATGGAGGATTGGTTTATGGTTTTGAGTTTGAGAAAAGAACATAGTTAAGGAGACAAAGCTGAACGATGAATTATGCCGATGCTGTCTTATCCTGTGTGTGTCTTTGCTATAAAGGCTCTCAGATGAAATGTGGAAGGGACTCTCAGAGAATTCATTTATAGACACTGAATTGATCTGAGAGTCACAGAGATTGTGATAGAGCTCATATAATTAAAGATGGACTTTGATAACTAACTCTAACTTGTGTGTGGTTTTGCTCTCATGATTTGTAAATAGAGGAAATTTCCACAACAACTGGCTGAGAAGTTGTTGCTCTTAGACATTTCCACATAACAGCACTTACAGTTGACCGGGGCAGCTCTACCAGGGAGGAAATTTGATGAACTGACTTATTGGTAAGGTGGCATCCTATGACAGTGACACATTGAAGGCCAGTGAGCTCTTCAGTAAGGCCATTGTACTGATATTGTTTGTCTAAGGACATTGCATGGCTGTGTGCTCAATTTTAAACACCTCTCAGCAATGGGTGTGCCTGAAATAGCTGAATCCACTCATTTGAAGGGGTATCCACAAACTTTCGCAAAGTATTCAGGGCCCTTGACTTTCCACATTTTGTTACGTAAAAGGCACATGACAGCTTTCTTTCAGCTTGCTTTCAAAAGGCACCTAAAGACTCTCAGACCATGAGAGTCTGATCTGGTTTGATGAAACCCAGGTTGAACTCTTTGGCCTGAATGCCAAGTGTCACGTCTGGATGAAACCTGGCACCATCCCTATGGTGAAGCATGGTCGTGGCAGCATCATGCTCTGGGGATGTTTTTCAGCGGCAGGGTCTGGGAGACTAGTCAGGATCAAGGGAAAGATGAACTGAGCAAAGTACAAAGAGATCCTTGATGAAACCTGCTCCAGAGTGCTCAGGACCTCGGACTGAGACGAATGTTCACCTTCCAACAGGACAACAACCCTAAGCACACAGCCAAGACAATGCAGGAGACAAGTCGGGACAAGTCTCTGAATGTCATTGAGTGGCCCGGCCAGAGCCCAGACTTGAACCCGCTCTAACATATATGGAGAGACCTGAATATAGCTGTGCAGCGGCTCCCCATTCAACCTGACAGAGCTTGAGAGAATCTGCAGACAAGAATGGGAGAAACAGCCCAAATACAGGTGTGCCGAACTTGTAGCGTCATACCCAAGAAGACTCGAGGCCGCGGGGCCAGACGCGAGCCTACCAGAGGAGCTAAATGCCTTTTATGCTCTTTCATGCTCTTTTCTGTTCACCACAACTCCAACATCATTACTGAGTTTGCAAGAAAGGTGGTAGGCCTGATCACCGACAATGATGAGACAGCCTATAGGGAGGAGGTCAGAGATCTGGCAGTGTGGTGCCAGGACAACAACCTCTTCCTCAATGTGAGAAAGATAAAGGATCTGATCGTGGACTATAGGAAAAGTAGGGCTGAACAAGCCTCCATTAACATCGACTGGGCTGAAGTGGATGAGAGGTAGAGAGTTTCAAGTTCCTTGGTGACCATATTTACTCAGGAGACTGAATGGGTCCCCAGATCCTCAAAAAGTTATACAGCCACACCATCGAGAGCATCCTGACTGGTTGCATCACCGCCTGGTATGGAAACTGCTCGTTATTCGACCGTAAGGCACTACAGAGGGTAGTGTGTACGGCCCAGTACATCACTGGGGCCAAGCTTTAAAAACGAAAATGTATTTAACCTTTATTTAACTAGGCAAGTCAGTTAAGAACAAATTCTTATTTACAATGACGGCCTAACCCAGCCAAACTCTAACCCGGATGACGCTGGGCCAATTGTGCGCAACCCTATGGGACTGCCAATCACGACCAGTTGTGATACAGCCTGGAATCGAACCAGGGTCTGTAGTGACGTCTCTGAGATGCCTTAGACCTCTCGAGAGCTTCCTGACATCCATACTAGGTGTTGTCAGAGGCCCCAAACATTGTCGAAGACGCCATTCACCCAACTCATAGACTGTTCTCTCTGCTACCACACTGCAAGCGGTACCAAGCGCCAAGACTTGGACCAAAAGGCTCCTTAACAGCTTCTAACCCCAAGCCATAAGACTGCTGAACAATGAATTAAATGGCCACCTGGACAATTTACATTTACACCCCTCCATTTGTTTTGTACACTGCTGATACTTGCTGTTTATTACCTATGCATATTTTCCCCTCTAGGAGACTGAAAATACTTGGCATGGGTCCGCTGATCCTCAAAAAGTTCTTCAGCTGCACCAGAGAGCATGGTTGCATCACTGCCTGGTATGGCAACTGCTCGGCATCTGACCGTAAGGCGCTACAGAGGGTAGTGCATACGGACGGTCCAGTTGATTGCAGGGGCCAAGCTTCCTGCCATCCATACCAGGTGGTGTCAGAGGAAAGCCCATAACATTGTCAAAGACTCCAGTCACCCAAAAGTCATAGATTGTTTTCTCTGCTACCGCATCGGCAAGCGGTACCGGAGTGCCAAGACTTGGACCAAAAGGCTCCTTAACAGCTTCTACCCCCATTAGATGCTGAACAATGAATTAAATGGCCACCGGACTATTAACATTGACACCCGCTTTGTTTTTACACTGCTACTTTTTGCTGTTACTTATCTATGCATAGCCACTTTACAAATTACTTTTGAGAAACCTGTGCCCTCTGCACATTGACTCGGTATCACCTGTATATAGTCTCATTAATGTTTTGTCATTTTCTTGTGTTACTTTTGATATTACATTTTTTCACGTTAGTATATTTAGTAAATATTTATAACTCTTTCTTGAACTGCATTGTTGGTTAAGGGCTTGTAAGTAATCATTTCACGGTAAAGTCTACGCCTTATGTATTCGGCGCAGGTGATGAATACAATTTTATTTCATTTGATTTGAAAGGTCTACTGACGTTGTGTGATACACAGTGACCTCTAGTGGTGAGCCACAGCCACTACATCACAGGGAGATAACGGAAGTTTACAACAAGGTAGCCTATATCCTGTTTCAGAGGAATACACTGTTTCAGAGGAAACACACATATATAGCTCATCCATGGTTTTAGCAGATCTAAAGGTAGAGTATATTAGTAGTTAGTTATTAATTATTATACTAGTTATTAAGTATTTAATACCTGTAACGGCGTTCTTCATTTGTTGAATGAGAGTCGGACCGGAAGAGTCTGGTTGACTGGCGGATCCTGGCAGACTGACGGCTCTGGCTGCTTCATGCTGACTGACGGCTCTGGCTGCTCCATGCTGACTGGCGGCTCTGGCTGCTCCATGCAGATTGACAGCTCTGGCGGCTTCTTGCAGACTGACAGCTCTGACTGTTCCATGCAGACTAACATCTTTGGCAGCTCCTTGCCGACTGGCAGCTCCTTGCAGACTGGCAGCTCCTTGCAGACTGGCAGCTCCTTGCAGACTGGCAGCTCCATGCAGACTGGCAGCTCTAGCTGCTCCATGCAGACTAGCAGCTCTGGCTGCTCCGAACAGGCAGGAGGCTCCGGCAGCGCTGGAGAGGAGAAATGCTCTGATAGCGCTGAACAGGTGGGAGACTCCGACAGCGCAGGAGAGAAGAAAGGCTCCGACAGCGCAGGAGAGGAGAGGCGAGGAGAGGCGAGGCGCACTGTAGGCCTGATGCGTGGTGCTGGCACTGGTGGTATTTGGTCAAGACACGCACAGGAAGCCTGGTGCGGGGAGCTGCTACCGGAGGGCTGGGGTGTGGAGGTGGTACTGGATACGGACCCTGCAGGCGCACTGGAGCTCTTGAGCACCGAGCCTGCCCAACCTTACCAGGTTGAATCCTCTCGGTCGCCCTGCCAGTTTTTTTTTTTTCACCTTTATTTAACCAGGTTGGCTAGTTGAGAACAAGTTCTCATTTACAACTGTGACCTGGCCAAGATAAAGCATAGCAGTGTGAACAGACAACACAGAGTTACACATGGAGTAAACAATTAACAAGTCAATAACACAGTAGAAAAAAAGGGGAGTCTATATACAATGTGTGCAAAAGGCATGAGGAGGTAGGCGAATAATTACAATATTGCAGATTAACACTGGATTGATAAATGATCATGTACAGGTAGAGATATTGGTGTGCAAAAGAGCAGAAAAGTAAATAAATAAAAACTGTGGGGATGAGGTAGGTGAAAATGGGTGGGCTATTTACCAATAGATTATGTACAGCTGCAGCGATCGGTTAGCTGCTCAGATAGCTGATGTTTGAAGTTGGTGAGGGAGATAAAGGTCTCCAACTTCAGCGATTTTTGCAATTCGTTCCAGTCACAGGCAGCAGAGTACTGGAACGAAAGGCGGCCGAATGAGGTGTTGGCTTTAGGGATGATCAGTGAGATACACCTGCTGGAGCGCGTGCTACAGATGGGTGTTGCCATCGTGACCAGTGAACTGAGATAAGGCGGAGCTTTACCTAGCATGGCCTTGTAGATGACCTGGAACCAGTGGGTCTGGCGACGAATATGGAGCGAGGGCCAGCCGACTAGAGCATACAAGTCGCAGTGGTGGGTGGTATAAGGTGCTTTAGTGACAAAACGGATGGCACTGTGATAAACTGCATCCGGTTTGCTGAGAAGAGTGTTGGAAGCAATTTTGTAGATGACATCGCCGAAGTCGAGGATCGGTAGGATAGTCAGTTTTACTGACTCCAGTCACCCAGTGCAGCGAGGTGTATTCCACCCGCACTGGGCTATGTAGGCAAACCGGAGACACCGAGCGCAAGGCTGGTACTATGTAAGCCGGCCCAAGGAGACGCACTGGGGACCAGATGCGTAGAGCCGGCTTCATGGCATTTGGCTCGACGCTCAATCTAGCCCGGCCGATACGCGGAGCTGAAATATACCGCACCGGGCTATGCACCCGCACTGGGGACCCCATGCGCACCACTGCATAACACGGTGCCTGCCCGGTCTCTCTAGCCCCGGTAAGCACAGGGAGTTTGCAGGTCTCCTACCTGGCGTAGCCATACTCCTGAAAGCCCCCCCCCCCCAAGAAATTTTTGCGGCTGATTTTCTGGTTTAGCTCTGCGCCGCCGTGTCCTTCTTTCGACTCCATTCTCCTATAGCCCTCTTCGCACTGCTCCAGCGAATCCCAGGCGGGCCCGGCACTCTCTCTGGGTCGGCCGCCCACCTGTCTATTTCTTCCCACGTCGTATACTCCAAGTGGTGTAGCCTCTCCCACTGAAGCTGCTTCTGTTGCCTCTCCTGTGGCTCCTGCCTGTTAACACGCTGCTCGGTCCGTGTGTGGTGTGTGATTCTGTAACGGCGTTCTTCATTTGTTGAATGAGAGTCGGACCGAAATGCAGCGTGTTGGTTACTCATGTTATTTAATGAAACAAATGAATCGCGGTACATGGAATAACTGATAAATACAAAAAACAACAAACGGAACGTGAAACCTATTACAGCCTATCTGGTGAACACTACACAGAGACAGGAACAATCACCCACGAAATACAAAGTGAAACCCAGGCTACCTAAATACGGTTCCCAACCAGAGACAACGAGAATCACCTGACTCTGATTGAGAACCGTCTCAGGCAGCCAAGCCTAAACTAGACACACCCCTAATCAACCACAATCCCAATGCCTACAAAAACCCCAATACGACAACACAATAAACCCATGTCACACCCTGGCCTGAACAAATATATAACGAAAACACAAAAAATACAATGACCAAGGCGTGACAACACCATGTCTGGTGTTTACCCTTCTAGACAGGTTGACAATCATCTGAAAATGTTGAGAGTATAGATTTGCCTCATCAAACAGTGTGATTATCTTGAAGATTACCCAACAGAGTTTCCATGGCTACATCTAAGTCACTCAGTTACAAAAGTCATCTGAGTGACTCGTGATGTTTTCTGACATCTCTGGAGTGACAGGCTTAATGCACAACTCTAATGCACAACCTTAACCCTAACTAATCCATTAGGATGTGAACCAACAGATAGTCCTTCCTGAGCTGTGAGAGTACCGTGTGCTAGCTAGTTGAGTATCCTCGCTGCACACAGACGTCAATTCGACGTCTATTCAGCGTTAGTTCAACGTAACTTAATTTAAATGATTTGGAAACAACGTTGATTCAACCAGTGGGTCCAATCAAACTCAGTCCTCAACAGCAACATTACACTACCCCACTCCCTTCACATCAACCCACACTCTCCCTAAAATGGAGGAGGACAAGATCCAAGATGTCTGCTCAGTTTCTCTAGGTTGATATGGTTCTCCTGTCTGTAGTAGGAAACCCCATGTGAGCTCACAATACACCCTCAGGAACAAACAGCAGTCTATCCTCTCTTCCTTCTTTTTCTCTACTCCTTTATTTTCTGCATTAGAATTGTACTTCCCAGGAACACCTGCGAGAAGCTACATGTGCCACTGTGAGATGTTAGACTAAAGTCTAAATCCAGGACCCTGTTAAAAAACGGCATGGTACATCCAAAAATGAGACGGTTCATTCAATAGGGTTCTATCCTGTTTGATAAAGGTACCAGACAGACAAAAGTTCCAAAGGGGCGTGATAAGGTGTGGTATGTAGGGTGGTCAGGGCAGGCTGTGGCAGTTGTCAGCTGGGTCCCAGCACTCTACAGGTCTCGGTCCTCCTCTCCCCGGGCCTCCAGACCATTATGTAGAAACGCCTCTTTCTCAGGAGACATGGGCTCCATGTTGTTTGAGTGGCTGGCTATGTAGCCGTTCAGCTCTACATCAGACCCAGGAGAGGAGCGGTCCAGAGCCGCCTCAGCACTGTGGTGGATCCCGTAGCCAAAGTAGATCACAAACCCTGCAATAAACAGAGGGGTTAATAATGGAATGTCTTGGAAGAGGATATATTTATTTTATTTTTTGATTTAACCCTGGGGCATTGGGATATGTTTTTAGACCAGAGGACAAAGTGCCTCCAAAACCAGCATCTGGTCTCCCATCCAGGGACTGACCAGGACCAACCCTGCTTAGCTTCAGAGCCAAGCCAGCAGCATCTGGTCTCCCATCCAGGGACTGACCAGGACCAACCCTGCTTAGCTTCAGAGCCAAGCCAGCAGCATCTGGTCTCCCATCCAGGGACTGACCAGGACCAACCCTGCTTAGCTTCAGAGCCAAGCCAGCAGCATCTGGTCTCCCATCCAGGGACTGACCAGGACCAACCCTGCTTAGCTTCAGAGCCAAGCCAGCAGCATCTGGTCTCCCATCCAGGGACTGACCAGGACCAACCCTGCTTAGCTTCAGAGCCAAGCCAGCAGCATCTGGTCTCCCATCCAGGGACTGACCAGGACCAACCCTGCTTAGCTTCAGAGCCAAGCCAGCAGCGGTATCTCTCTATAGAGGAGTTGATAATATTCTGATAATGTCTTGGAAGAGGATATCTCAATAGAGATGACATTGTTATAGAAAATAGTTTCTTACCTATAGCCATCCAGACAGCGAAGCGTATCCACGTGCCTCTGTCCAGTTGCATCATCAGGTAGACGTTGACAAACATGCTGACCACTGGGATGAGCGGCAACAGGGGCACCTTAAGGGGTCGGAGGTAAAATACAAAGGTCATGCAGAGGTCAGCTAGTCAGAAACAAGAGGCGTAATCCGAGTCGATATTCACCTTAAAATAAGAAATTCTCTCGACAACAAATTGGAAAAAACAAATATTGTGTAAAAGAGCCTACTTTGTCGTCAATTTTCTTTTATACAGAAGTAACAAAACATGCCAAAAATATATTATGTTGTTCAGGTCAAACAAGGTAAAATCTCCCAACCTTCTCCCACGTAGGGATATATGGAGCCTGTGAGAAAAGTCTATTTGGTGTGGGAGATGGTGTCAAGCAAGACACACGAAGGTGGAAAACATTTAATCAAAGACATTTAACTTGTCTGTTAGTACCTCCACTCACTATTTGTAACTACAGTGGGAGAACAAGTATTTGATACACTGCCGATATTGCAGGTTTTCCTACTTACAAAGCATGTAGAGGTCTGTAATTTTTATCATAGGTACACAAAATTCTAGAAAATCACATTGTACGATTTGTAAATAATTAATTTGCATTTTATTGCATGACATAAGTATTTGATAGATCAGAAAAGCAGAACTTAATATTTGGTACAGAAACCTTTGTTTGTAATTACAGAGATCATACGATTCCTGTAGTTCTTGACCAGGTTTGCACACACTGCAGCAGGGATTTTGGCCCACTCCTCCATACAGACCTTCTCCAGATCCTTCAGGTTTCGGGGCTGTCACTGGGCAATACGGACTTTCAGCTCCTCCAAAGATTTTCTATTGCGTTCAGGACTGGAGACTAGCTAGGCCACTCCAGGACCTTGAGATGCTTCTTACGGAGGCACTCCTCAGTTGCCCTGGCTGTGTGTTTCGGGTCGTTGTCATGCTGGAAGACCCATCCACAACCCATCTTCAATGCTCTTACTGAGGGAAGGAGGTTGTTGGCCAAGATCTCGTGTTACATGGCCCCTTCCATCCACCCCTCAATAAGGTGTACTTACACAGCTCTCTGGTCTTGTCCATTGTGGAGAGGTTGGAGTCTGTTTGATTGAGTGTGTGGACAGGTGTCTTTTATACAGGTAACGAGTTCAAACAGGTGCAGTTAATACAGATAATGAGTGGAGAACAGGAGGGCTTCTTAAAGAAAAACTAACAGGTCTGTGAGAGACGGAATTCTTACTGGTTGGTAGGTGATCAAATCCTTTCGTCAAATACTTATGTCAATAAAATGCAAATTAATTACTTAAAAATCATACAATGTGATTTTCTGGATTTGTGTTTTAGATTCCGTCTCTCACAGTTGAAGTGTACCTATGATAAAAATTACAGACCTCTACATGCTTTGTAAGTAGGAAAACCTGCACAATCGACAGTGTATCAAATACTTGTTCTCCCCACTTTATATAGTCTGTTTGTTTGTGCTGTTGGTCTTGGATAACTTAATGTTCCAGTCGTTAGCTAGCTAGCACTCATTCACATGGCTGCTAGGACATCACAAGGGTATTTTATTTAACCTTCATTTAACTAGGCAAGTCTTATTTATAATGATGGTCTAGGAACAGTGGGTTAACTGGTCTAGGAACAGTGGGTTAACTGGTCTAGGAACAGTGGGTTAACTGCCTTGTTCAGGCGCAGAACAACAGATTTTTACCTTGTCAGCTCGGGGATTAGATCTTGCAACCTTTCGGATACTAGTGCAACACTCTAACCTCTAGGCTACCTGCTCTAACCACTAGGCTCCCCTTCCCTAACCACTAGGCTATGCTGCTTTAACCACTAGGCTATGCTGCTCTAACCACTAGGCTACCTTCCCTAACCACTAGGCTATGCTGCTCTAACCACTAGGCTATGCTGCTCTAACCACTAGGCTACCTTCCCTAACCACTAGGCTATGCTGCTTTAACCACTAGGCTATGCTGCTCTAACCACTAGGCTACCTTCCCTAACCACTAGGGCTATGCTGCTCCCAACCACTAGGCTATGCTGCTCTAACCACTAGGCTACCTGCTCTAACCACTAGGCTATCTTCCCTAACCACTAGGCTATGCTGCTCTAACCACTAGGCTATGCTGCTCTAACCACTAGGCTACCTTCCCTAACCACCAGGCTATGCTGCTCTAACCACTAGGCTATGCTGCTCTAACCACTAGGCTACCTGCTCTAACCACTAGGCTCCCTTCCCTAACCACTAGGCTATGCTGCTTTAACCACTAGGCTATGCTGCTCTAACCACTAGGCTACCTTCCCTAACCACTAGGCTATGCTGTTCTAACCACTAGGCTATGCTGCTCTAACCACTAGGCTACCTTCCCTAACCACTAGGCTATGCTGCTTTAACCACTAGGCTATGCTGCTCTAACCACTAGGCTACCTGCTCTAACCACTAGGCTATCTTCCCTAACCACTAGGCTATGCTGCTCTAACCACTAGGCTACGCTGCTCTAACCAGTAGGCTACCTTCCCTAACCACTAGGCTATGCTGCTCTAACCACTAGGCTACCTACCTCTAACCACTAGGCTATGCTGCTCTAACCACTCGGCTACGCTGCTCTAACCACTAGGCAACCTGCTCTAACCACTAGGCTACGTTTCCTAACCACTAGGCTATGCTGCTTTAACCACTCGGCTATGCTGCTCTAACCACTAGGCTACCTTCCCTAACCACTAGGCTATGCTGCTCTAACCACTAGGCTACCTACCTCTAACCACTAGGCTATGCTGCTCTAACCACTCGGCTACGCTGCTCTAACCACTAGGCAACCTGCCTGCTCTAACCACTAGGCTACGTTTCCTAACCACTAGGCTATGCTGCTTTAACCACTCGGCTATGCTGCTCTAACCACTAGGCTACCTTCCTAACCACTAGGCTATGCTGCTCTAACCACTAGGCTACCTAACTCTAACCACTAGGCTACCTGCTCTAACCACTAGGCTACCTACCTCTAACCACTAGATGACCTACCTCTAACCACTAGACTACCTACTCTAACCACTAGGCTACCTGCTCTAACCACTAGGCTACCTACCTCTAACCACTAGATGACCTACCTCTAACCACTAGACTACCTACTCTAACCACTAGGCTACCTACCTCTAACCACTAGGCTACCTACTCTAACCACTAGGCTACCTGCTCTAACCACTAGACTACCTACTCTAACTCTAGGCTACCTGCCTCTAGCCACTAGGCTACCTGTTCTAACCACTAGGCTACCTGCCTCTAGCCACTAGGCTACCTACTCTAACCACTAGGCTACCTGCTCTAACCACTAGGCTACCTACTCTAACCACTAGGCTACCTGCCTCTAACCACTAGGCTACCTGCCTCTAACCACTAGGCTACCTGCCTCTAACCACTAGGCTACCTACTCTAACCACTAGGCTACCTGCTCTAACCACTAGGCTACCTACTCTAACCACTAGGCTACCTGCCTCTAACCACTAGGCTACCTGCCTCTAACCACTAGGCTACCTGCCTCTAACAACTAGGCTACCTAATCTAACCACTAGGCTACCTGCCTCTAACCACTAGGCTACTTGCCTCTAACCACGAGGCTACCTGCCTCTATCCACTAGGCTACCTGCCTCTAACCACTAGGCTACCTGCCTCCTAACCACTAGGCTACCTACTCTAACCACTAGGCTACCTACCTCTAACCACTAGACTACTTGTCTCTAACCACTAGGCTACCTGCCACCCCACATAAGGGAAACCTTACAATATTATGTTTTTCTATGTAGTGAGAACACTCAGAAGCAGGCAGTGTTGAAAAATAACATTTAGATATGTTGTACTTTTCTTAAATGTAGTTTTGTAGTTGTCTAAAACAAGCAGACAACAAGTAAAATGGACAATTTGGTTTTCCGTTAAGAAAAAAATCATTAATTTACTCATCAATTCACAATGCAGATTAATGGTCCAATTACCTATGTTGGAACGCTAGGGTCGAGCAATGAATGTATATCTACCGCAGTCACACCCTTTACATTTTTTTAAACCTTTATTGAACTAGGCAAGTCAGTAAAATACAAATTCTTATTTTCAATGATGGCCTAGGAACAGTGGGTTAACTGCCTGTTCAGTGGCAGAACGACAGATTTGTACCTTGTCAGCTCGGGGAATTCAACTTGCAACCTTTCGGTTACTAGTCTAACGCTCTAACCACTAGGCTACCCTGCCGTCCCCCTTGAAGATACCTCGGCTACAACGTGTTGGTTTTCCATAAGGGTACACGACTTTATAAATGCAGACAAGAAACCTTCTCTGGAGATAGTTTGGATGCGTCTCAATCCAGCGCATCCAATAATGTCACACTTCTGCATGAAGATGGGGTGTTGGGGGTGTTTGTCAGACCATGAGACATGAAGATGGGGTGTTGGAGGTGTTTGTCAGACCATGAGACATGAAGATGGGGTGTTGGAGGTGTTTGTCAGACCATGAGACATGAAGATGGGGTGTTGGAGGTGTTTGTCAGACCATGAGACATGAAGATGGGGTGTTGGAGGTGTTTGTCAGACCATGAGACATGAAGATGGGGTGTTGGAGGTGTTTGTCAGACCATGAGACATGAAGATGGGGTGTTGGATGTGTTTGTCAGACCATGAGACGTGAAGATGGGGTGTTGGATGTGTTTGTCAGACCATGAGACATGAAGATGGGGTGTGGGAGGTGTTTGTCAGACCATGAGACATGAAGATGGGGTGTTGGAGGTGTTTGTCAGACCATGAGACATGAAGATGGGGTGATGGAGGTGTTTGTCAGACCATGAGACATGAAGATGGGGTGTTGGGGGTGTTTGTCAGACCATGAGACATGAAGATGGGGTGTTGGAGGTGTTTATCAGACCATGAGACATGAAGATGGGGTGTTGGAGGTGTTTGTCAGACCATGAGACATGAAGATGGGGTGTGGGAGGTGTTTGTCAGACCATGAGACATGAAGATGGGGTGTTGGAGGTGTTTGTCAGACCATGAGACATGAAGATGGGGTGTTGGAGGTGTTTATCAGACCATGAGACATGAAGATGGGGTGTTGGAGGTGTTTGTCAGACCATGAGACATGAAGATGGGGTGATGGAGGTGTTTGTCAGACCATGAGACATGAAGATGGGGTGTTGGGGGTGTTTGTCAGACCATGAGACATGAAGATGGGGTGATGGAGGTGTTTGTCAGACCATGAGACATGAAGATGGGGTGTTGGAGGTGTTTGTCAGACCATGATACATGAAGATGGGGTGATGGAGGTGTTTGTCAGACCATGATACATGAAGATGGGGTGATGGAGGTGTTTGTCAGACCATGAGACATGAAGATGGGGTGTTTGTCAGACCATGAGACATGAAGATTGGGTGTTGGAGGTGTTTGTCAGACCATGAGACATGAAGATGGGGTGTTGGAGGTGTTTGTCAGACCATGAGACATGAAGATGGGGTGTTGGAGGTGTATGTCAGACCATGAGACATGAAGATGGGGTGTTGGAGGTGTTTGTCAGACCATGAGACATGAAGATGGGATGTTTGTCAGACCATGAGACATGAAGATGGGGTGTTGGAGGTGTTTGTCAGACCATGAGACATGAAGATGGGGTGTTGGAGGTGTTTGTCAGACCATGAGACATGAAGATGGGGTGTTGGAGGTGTTTGTCAGACCATGAGACATGAAGATGGGGTGTTGGAGGTGTTTGTCAGACCATGATACATGAAGATGGGGTGATGGAGGTGTTTGTCAGACCATGAGACATGAAGATGGGGTGTTGGAGGTGTTTGTCAGACCATGAGACATGAAGATGGGGTGTTGGAGGTGTTTGTCAGACCATGAGACATGAAGATGGGGTGTTGGAGGTGTTTGTCAGACCATGATACATGAAGATGGGGTGATGGAGGTGTTTGTCAGACCATGAGACATGAAGATGGGGTGTTGGAGGTGTTTGTCAGACCATGAGACATGAAGATGGGGTGTTGGAGGTGTTTGTCAGACCATGAGACATGAAGATGGGGTGTTGGAGGTGTTTGTCAGACCATGAGACATGAAGATGGGGTGATGGAGGTGTTTGTCAGACAATGAGACATGAAGATGGGGTGTTTGTCAGACCATGAGACGTGAAGATGGGGTGTTGGAGGTGTTTGTCAGACCATGAGACATGAAGATGGGGTGTTTGTCAGACCATGAGACGTGAAGATGGGGTGTTGGAGGTGTTTGTCAGACCATGAGACATGAAGATGGGGTGTTGGAGGTGTTTGTCAGACCATGAGACATGAAGATGGGGTGTTGGAGGTGTTTGTCAGACCATGATACATGAAGATGGGGTGATGGAGGTGTTTGTCAGACCATGAGACATGAAGATGGGGTGTTGGAGGTGTTTGTCAGACCATGAGACATGAAGATGGGGTGTTGGGGGTGTTTGTCAGACCATGAGACATGAAGATGGGGTGTTGGAGGTGTTTGTCAGACCATGAGACATGAAGATGGGGTGTTGGAGGTGTTTGTCAGACCATGAGACATGAAGATGGGGTGTTGGAGGTGTTTGTCAGACCATGAGACATGAAGATGGGGTGTTGGAGGTGTTTGTCAGACCATGAGACATGAAGATGGGGTGTTGGAGGTGTTTGTCAGACCATGAGACATGAAGATGGGGTGTTGGAGGTGTTTGTCAGACCATGAGACATGAAGATGGGGTGTTGGAGGTGTTTGTCAGACCATGAGACATGAAGATGGGGTGTTGGAGGTGTTTGTCAGACCATGAGACATGAAGATGGGGTGTTTGTCAGACCATGAGACGTGAAGATGGGGTGTTGGATGTGTTTGTCAGACCATGAGACATGAAGATGGGGTGTTGGAGGTGTTTATCAGACCATGAGACATGAAGATGGGGTGTTGGAGGTGTTTGTCAGACCATGAGACATGAAGATGGGGTGTGGAGGTGTTTGTCAGACCATGAGACATGAAGATGGGGTGTTGGAGGTGTTTGTCAGACCATGAGACATGAAGATGGGGTGATGGAGGTGTTTTGTCAGACCATGAGACATGAAGATGGGGTGTTGGGGGTGTTTGTCAGACCATGAGACATGAAGATGGGGTGATGGAGGTGTTTGTCAGACCATGAGACATGAAGATGGGGTGTTGGAGGTGTTTGTCAGACCATGATACATGAAGATGGGGTGATGGAGGTGTTTGTCAGACCATGATACATGAAGATGGGGTGATGGAGGTGTTTGTCAGACCATGAGACATGAAGATGGGGTGTTGGAGGTGTATGTCAGACCATGAGACATGAAGATGGGGTGTTGGAGGTGTTTGTCAGACCATGAGACATGAAGATGGGATGTTTGTCAGACCATGAGACATGAAGATGGGGTGTTGGAGGTGTTTGTCAGACCATGAGACATGAAGATGGGGTGTTGGAGGTGTTTGTCAGACCATGAGACATGAAGATGGGGTGTTGGAGGTGTTTGTCAGACCATGAGACATGAAGATGGGGTGTTGGAGGTGTTTGTCAGACCATGAGACATGAAGATGGGGTGTTGGAGGTGTTTGTCAGACCATGATACATGAAGATGGGGTGATGGAGGTGTTTGTCAGACCATGAGACATGAAGATGGGGTGTTGGAGGTGTTTGTCAGACCATGAGACATGAAGATGGGGTGTTGGGGGTGTTTGTCAGACCATGAGACATGAAGATGGGGTGTTGGAGGTGTTTGTCAGACCATGATACATGAAGATGGGGTGTTGGAGGTGTTTGTCAGACCATGAGACATGAAGATGGGGTGTTGGAGGTGTTTGTCAGACCATGAGACATGAAGATGGGGTGTTGGAGGTGTTTGTCAGACCATGATACATGAAGATGGGGTGATGGAGGTGTTTGTCAGACCATGAGACATGAAGATGGGGTGTTGGAGGTGTTTGTCAGACCATGAGACATGAAGATGGGGTGTTGGAGGTGTTTGTCAGACCATGAGACATGAAGATGGGGTGTTGGAGGTGTTTGTCAGACCATGAGACATGAAGATGGGGTGTTTGTCAGACCATGAGACGTGAAGATGGGGTGTTGGAGGTGTTTGTCAGACCATGAGACATGAAGATGGGGTGTTGGAGGTGTTTGTCAGACCATGAGACATGAAGATGGGGTGTTGGAGGTGTTTGTCAGACCATGATACATGAAGATGGGGTGATGGAGGTGTTTGTCAGACCATGAGACATGAAGATGGGGTGTTGGAGGTGTTTGTCAGACCATGAGACATGAAGATGGGGTGTTGGGGTTTTTTGTCAGACCATGAGACATGAAGATGGGGTGTTGGAGGTGTTTGTCAGACCATGAGACATGAAGATGGGGTGTTGGAGGTGTTTGTCAGACCATGAGACATGAAGATGGGGTGTTGGAGGTGTTTGTCAGACCATGAGACATGAAGATGGGGTGTTGGAGGTGTTTGTCAGACCATGAGACATGAAGATGGGGTGTTGGAGGTGTTTGTCAGACCATGAGACATGAAGATGGGGTGTTGGAGGTGATTGTCAGACCATGAGACATGAAGATGGGGTGTTGGAGGTGTTTGTCAGACCATGAGACATGAAGATGGGGTGTTGGAGGTGTTTGTCAGACCATGAGACATGAAGATGGGGTGTTGGGGGTGTTTGTCAGACCATGAGACATGAAGATGGGGTGTTGGAGGTGTTTGTCAGACCATGAGACATGAAGATGGGGTGTTGGAGGTGTTTGTCAGACCATGAGACATGAAGATGGGGTGTTGGAGGTGTTTGTCAGACCATGAGACGTGAAGATGGGGTGTTGGAGGTGTTTGTCAGACCATGAGACATGAAGATGGGGTGTTTGTCAGACCATGAGACGTGAAGATGGGGTGTTGGAGGTGTTTGTCAGACCATGAGACATGAAGATGGGTTGTTGGAGGTGTTTGTCAGACCATTAGACATGAAGATGGGGTGTTGGAGGTGTTTGTCAGACCATGATACATGAAGATGGGGTGATGGAGGTGTTTGTCAGACCATGAGACATGAAGATGGGGTGTTGGAGGTGTTTGTCAGACCATGAGACATGAAGATGGGGTGTTGGGGGTGTTTGTCAGACCATGAGACATGAAGATGGGGTGTTGGAGGTGTTTGTCAGACCATGAGACATGAAGATGGGGTGTTGGAGGTGTTTGTCAGACCATGATACATGAAGATGGGGTGATGGAGGTGTTTGTCAGACCATGAGACATGAAGATGGGGTGTTGGAGGTGTTTGTCAGACCATGAGACATGAAGATGGGGTGTTGGGGGTGTTTGTCAGACCATGAGACATGAAGATGGGGTGTTGGAGGTGTTTGTCAGACCATGATACATGAAGATGGGGTGTTGGAGGTGTTTGTCAGACCATGAGACATGAAGATGGGGTGTTGGAGGTGTTTGTCAGACCATGAGACATGAAGATGGGGTGTTGGAGGTGTTTGTCAGACCATGATACATGAAGATGGGGTGATGGAGGTGTTTGTCAGACCATGAGACATGAAGATGGGGTGTTGGAGGTGTTTGTCAGACCATGAGACATGAAGATGGGGTGTTGGAGGTGTTTGTCAGACCATGAGACATGAAGATGGGGTGTTGGAGGTGTTTGTCAGACCATGAGACATGAAGATGGGGTGTTTGTCAGACCATGAGACGTGAAGATGGGGTGTTGGAGGTGTTTGTCAGACCATGAGACATGAAGATGGGGTGTTTGTCAGACCATGAGACGTGAAGATGGGGTGTTGGAGGTGTTTGTCAGACCATGAGACATGAAGATGGGGTGTTGGAGGTGTTTGTCAGACCATGAGACATGAAGATGGGGTGTTGGAGGTGTTTGTCAGACCATGATACATGAAGATGGGGTGATGGAGGTGTTTGTCAGACCATGAGACATGAAGATGGGGTGTTGGAGGTGTTTGTCAGACCATGAGACATGAAGATGGGGTGTTGGGGGTGTTTGTCAGACCATGAGACATGAAGATGGGGTGTTGGAGGTGTTTGTCAGACCATGAGACATGAAGATGGGGTGTTGGAGGTGTTTGTCAGACCATGAGACATGAAGATGGGGTGTTGGAGGTGTTTGTCAGACCATGAGACATGAAGATGGGGTGTTGGAGGTGTTTGTCAGACCATGAGACATGAAGATGGGGTGTTGGAGGTGTTTGTCAGACCATGAGACATGAAGATGGGGTGTTGGAGGTGTTTGTCAGACCATGAGACATGAAGATGGGGTGTTGGAGGTGTTTGTCAGACCATGAGACATGAAGATGGGGTGTTTGTCAGACCATGAGACATGAAGATGGGGTGTTGGAGGTGTTTATCAGACCATGAGACATGAAGATGGGGTGTTGGAGGTGTTTATCAGACCATGAGACATGAAGATGGGGTGTGGGAGGTGTTTGTCAGACCATGAGACATGAAGATGGGGTGATGGAGGTGTTTGTCAGACCATGAGACATGAAGATGGGGTGTTGGAGGTGTTTATCAGACCATGAGACATGAAGATGGGGTGTGGGAGGTGTTTGTCAGACCATGAGACATGAAGATGGGGTGTTGGAGGTGTTTGTCAGACCATGAGACATGAAGATGGGGTGATGGAGGTGTTTGTCAGACCATGAGACATGAAGATGGGGTGTTGGGGGTGTTTGTCAGACCATGAGACATGAAGATGGGGTGATGGAGGTGTTTGTCAGACCATGAGACATGAAGATGGGGTGTTGGAGGTGTTTGTCAGACCATGATACATGAAGATGGGGTGATGGAGGTGTTTGTCAGACCATGATACATGAAGATGGGGTGTTGGAGGTGTTTGTCAGACCATGAGACATGAAGATTGGGTGTTGGAGGTGTTTGTCAGACCATGAGACATGAAGATGGGGTGATGGAGGTGTTTGTCAGACCATGAGACATGAAGATGGGGTGTTGGAGGTGTTTGTCAGACCATGATACATGAAGATGGGGTGATGGAGGTGTTTGTCAGACCATGAGACATGAAGATGGGGTGTTTGTCAGACCATGAGACATGAAGATTGGGTGTTGGAGGTGTTTGTCAGACCATGAGACATGAAGATGGGGTGTTGGAGGTGTTTGTCAGACCATGAGACATGAAGATGGGGTGTTGGAGGTGTATGTCAGACCATGAGACATGAAGATGGGGTGTTGGAGGTGTTTGTCAGACCATGAGACATGAAGATGGGATGTTTGTCAGACCATGAGACATGAAGATGGGGTGTTGGAGGTGTTTGTCAGACCATGAGACATGAAGATGGGGTGTTGGAGGTGTTTGTCAGACCATGAGACATGAAGATGGGGTGTTGGAGGTGTTTGTCAGACCATGAGACATGAAGATGGGGTGTTGGAGGTGTTTGTCAGACCATGATACATGAAGATGGGGTGATGGAGGTGTTTGTCAGACCATGAGACATGAAGATGGGGTGTTGGAGGTGTTTGTCAGACCATGAGACATGAAGATGGGGTGTTGGGGGTGTTTGTCAGACCATGAGACATGAAGATGGGGTGTTGGAGGTGTTTGTCAGACCATGATACATGAAGATGGGGTGTTGGAGGTGTTTGTCAGACCATGAGACATGAAGATGGGGTGTTGGAGGTGTTTGTCAGACCATGATACATGAAGATGGGGTGATGGAGGTGTTTGTCAGACCATGAGACATGAAGATGGGGTGTTGGAGGTGTTTGTCAGACCATGAGGCATGAAGATGGGGTGTTGGAGGTGTTTGTCAGACCATGAGACATGAAGATGGGGTGTTGGAGGTGTTTGTCAGACCATGAGACATGAAGATGGGGTGTTTGTCAGACCATGAGACATGAAGATGGGGTGTTGGAGGTGTTTGTCAGACCATGAGACATGAAGATGGGGTGTTGGAGGTGTTTGTCAGACCATGAGACATGAAGATGGGGTGTTTGTCAGACCATGAGACATGAAGATGGGGTGTTGGAGGTGTTTGTCAGACCATGAGACATGAAGATGGGGTGTTGGAGGTGTTTGTCAGACCATGAGACATGAAGATGGGGTGTTGGAGGTGTTTGTCAGACCATGAGACATGAAGATGGGGTGTTTGTCAGACCATGAGACATGAAGATGGGGTGTTGGAGGTGTTTGTCAGACCATGAGACATGAAGATGGGGTGTTGGAGGTGTTTGTCAGACCATGAAACATGAAGATGGGGTGTTGGAGGTGTTTGTCAGACCATGAGACATGAAGATGGGGTGTTGGAGGTGTTTGTCAGACCATGAGACATGAAGATGGGGTGTTGGAGGTGTTTGTCAGACCATGATACATGAAGATGGGGTGATGGAGGTGTTTGTCAGACCATGAGACATGAAGATGGGGTGTTGGAGGTGTTTGTCAGACCATGAGACATGAAGATGGGGTGTTGGAGGTGTTTGTCAGACCATGAGACATGAAGATGGGGTGATGGAGGTGTTTGTCAGACCATGAGACATGAAGATGGGGTGTTGGAGGTGTTTGTCAGACCATGAGACATGAAGATGGGGTGTTGGAGGTGTTTGTCAGACCATGAGACATGAAGATGGGGTGTTGGGGGTGTTTGTCAGACCATGAGACATGAAGATGGGGTGTTGGAGGTGTTTGTCAGACAATGAGACATGAAGATGGGGTGTTTGTCAGACCATGAGACATGAAGATGGGGTGTTGGAGGTGTTTGTCAGACCATGAGACATGAAGATGGGGTGTTGGGGGTGTTTGTCAGACCATGAGACATGAAGATGGGGTGTTGTAGGTGTTTGTCAGACCATGATACATGAAGATGGGGTGATGGAGGTGTTTGTCAGACCATGAGACATGAAGATGGAGTGTTGGAGGTGTTTGTCAGACCATGAGACATGAAGATGGGGTGTTGGAGGTGTTTGTCAGACCATGAGACATGAAGATGGGGTGTTGGAGGTGTTTGTCAGACCATGAGACATGAAGATGGGGTGTTGGAGGTGTTTGTCAGACCATGAGACATGAAGATGGGGTGTTGGGGGTGTTTGTCAGACCATGAGACATGAAGATGGGGTGTTGGAGGTGTTTGTCAGACAATGAGACATGAAGATGGGGTGTTTGTCAGACCATGAGACATGAAGATGGGGTGTTGGAGGTGTTTGTCAGACCATGATACATGAAGATGGGGTGATGGAGGTGTTTGTCAGACCATGATACATGAAGATGGGGTGATGGAGGTGTTTGTCAGACCATGAGACATGAAGATGGGGTGTTGGAGGTGTTTGTCAGACCATGAGACATGAAGATGGGGTGTTGGAGGTGTTTGTCAGACCATGAGACATGAAGATGGGGTGTTGGAGGTGTTTGTCAGACCATGAGACATGAAGATGGGGTGTTGGGGGTGTTTGTCAGACCATGAGACATGAAGATGGGGTGTTGGAGGTGTTTGTCAGACAATGAGACATGAAGATGGGGTGTTTGTCAGACCATGAGACATGAAGATGGGGTGTTGGAGGTGTTTGTCAGACCATGAGACATGAAGATGGGGTGTTGGGGGTGTTTGTCAGACCATGAGACATGAAGATGGGGTGTTGTAGGTGTTTGTCAGACCATGATACATGAAGATGGGGTGATGGAGGTGTTTGTCAGACCATGAGACATGAAGATGGAGTGTTGGAGGTGTTTGTCAGACCATGAGACATGAAGATGGGGTGTTGGAGGTGTTTGTCAGACCATGAGACATGAAGATGGGGTGTTGGAGGTGTTTGTCAGACCATGAGACATGAAGATGGGGTGTTGGAGGTGTTTGTCAGACCATGAGACATGAAGATGGGGTGTTGGGGGTGTTTGTCAGACCATGAGACATGAAGATGGGGTGTTGGAGGTGTTTGTCAGACAATGAGACATGAAGATGGGGTGTTTGTCAGACCATGAGACATGAAGATGGGGTGTTGGAGGTGTTTGTCAGACCATGATACATGAAGATGGGGTGATGGAGGTGTTTGTCAGACCATGATACATGAAGATGGGGTGATGGAGGTGTTTGTCAGACCATGAGACATGAAGATGGGGTGTTGGAGGTGTTTGTCAGACCATGAGACATGAAGACGGGATGTTGGTGGTGTTTGTCAGACCATGAGACATGAAGATGGGGTGTTTGTCAGACCATGAGACATGAAGATGGGGTGTTGGAGGTGTTTGTCAGACCATGATACATGAAGATGGGGTGATGGAGGTGTTTGTCAGACCATGAGACATGAAGATGGGGTGTTGGAGGTGTTTGTCAGACCATGAGACATGAAGATGGGGTGTTGGAGGTGTTTGTCAGACCATGAGACATGAAGATGGGGTGTTGGAGGTGTTTGTCAGACCATGAGACATGAAGATGGGGTGTTTGTCAGACCATGAGACATGAAGATGGGGTGTTGGAGGTGTTTGTCAGACCATGAGACATGAAGATGGGGTGTTGGAGGTGTTTGTCAGACCATGAGACATGAAGATGGGGTGTTGGAGGTGTTTGTCAGACCATGATACATGAAGATGGGGTGATGGAGGTGTTTGTCAGACCATGAGACATGAAGATGGGGTGTTGGAGGTGTTTGTCAGACCATGAGACATGAAGATGGGGTGTTGGAGGTGTTTGTCAGACCATGAGACATGAAGATGGGGTGTTGGAGGTGTTTGTCAGACCATGAGACATGAAGATGGGGTGTTTGTCAGACCATGAGACATGAAGATGGGGTGTTGGAGGTGTTTGTCAGACCATGAGACATGAAGATGGGGTGTTGGAGGTGTTTTCAGACCATGAGACATGAAGATGGGGTGTTTGTCAGACCATGAGACATGAAGATGGGGTGTTGGAGGTGTTTGTCAGACCATGAGACATGAAGATGGGGTGTTGGAGGTGTTTGTCAGACCATGAGACATGAAGATGGGGTGTTGGAGGTGTTTGTCAGACCATGAGACATGAAGATGGGGTGTTTGTCAGACCATGAGACATGAAGATGGGGTGTTGGAGGTGTTTGTCAGACCATGAGACATGAAGATGGGGTGTTGGAGGTGTTTGTCAGACCATGAAACATGAAGATGGGGTGTTGGAGGTGTTTGTCAGACCATGAGACATGAAGATGGGGTGTTGGAGGTGTTTGTCAGACCATGAGACATGAAGATGGGGTGTTGGAGGTGTTTGTCAGACCATGATACATGAAGATGGGGTGATGGAGGTGTTTGTCAGACCATGAGACATGAAGATGGGGTGTTGGAGGTGTTTGTCAGACCATGAGACATGAAGATGGGGTGTTGGAGGTGTTTGTCAGACCATGAGACATGAAGATGGGGTGATGGAGGTGTTTGTCAGACCATGAGACATGAAGATGGGGTGTTGGAGGTGTTTGTCAGACCATGAGACATGAAGATGGGGTGTTGGAGGTGTTTGTCAGACCATGAGACATGAAGATGGGGTGTTGGGGGTGTTTGTCAGACCATGAGACATGAAGATGGGGTGTTGGAGGTGTTTGTCAGACAATGAGACATGAAGATGGGGTGTTTGTCAGACCATGAGACATGAAGATGGGGTGTTGAGGTGTTTGTCAGACCATGAGACATGAAGATGGGGTGTTGGGGTGTTTGTCAGACCATGAGACATGAAGATGGGGTGTTGTAGGTGTTTGTCAGACCATGAGACATGAAGATGGGGTGTTGGAGGTGTTTGTCAGACCATGAGACATGAAGATGGGGTGTTGGAGGTGTTTGTCAGACCATGATACATGAAGATGGGGTGTTGGAGGTGTTTGTCAGACCATGAGACATGAAGATGGGGTGTTGGAGGTGTTTGTCAGACCATGAGACATGAAGATGGGGTGTTGGGGTGTTTGTCAGACCATGAGACATGAAGTTTGGGTGTTGTAGGTGTTTGTCAGACCATGATACATGAAGATGGGGTGATGGAGGTGTTTGTCAGACCATGAGACATGAAGATGGAGTGTTGGAGGTGTTTGTCAGACCATGAGACATGAAGATGGGGTGTTGGAGGTGTTTGTCAGACCATGAGACATGAAGATGGGGTGTTTGTCAGACCATGAGACATGAAGATGGGGTGTTGGAGGTGTTTGTCAGACCATGAGACATGAAGATGGGGTGTTGGAGGTGTTTGTCAGACCATGAGACATGAAGATGGGGTGTTGGAGGTGTTTGTCAGACCATGAGACATGAAGATGGGGTGTTGGAGGTGTTTGTCAGACCATGAGACATGAAGATGGGGTGTTGGAGGTGTTTGTCAGACCATGAGACATGAAGATGGGGTGTTGGAGGTGTTTGTCAGACCATGAGACATGAAGATGGGGTGTTGGAGGTGTTTGTCAGACCATGAGACATGAAGATGGGGTGTTGGAGGTGTTTGTCAGACCATGAGACATGAAGATGGGGTGTTGGGGGTGTTTGTCAGACCATGAGACATGAAGATGGGGTGTTGGAGGTGTTTGTCAGACCATGAGACATGAAGATGGGGTGTTTGTCAGACCATGATACATGAAGATGGGGTGTTGGAGGTGTTTGTCAGACCATGAGACATGAAGATGGGGTGTTGGAGGTGTTTGTCAGACCATGAGACATGAAGATGGGGTGTTGGAGGTGTTTGTCAGACCATGAGACATGAAGATGGGATGTTGGAGGTGTTTGTCAGACCATGAGACATGAAGATGGGGTGTTGGAGGTGTTTGTCAGACCATGAGACATGAAGATGGGGTGTTGGAGGTGTTTGTCAGACCATGAGACATGAAGATGGGGTGTTGGAGGTGTTTGTCAGACCATGAGACATGAAGATGGAGTGTTGGAGGTGTTTGTCAGACCATGAGACATGAAGATGGGGTGTTGGAGGTGTTTGTCAGACCATGAGACATGAAGATGGGGTGTTTGTCAGACCATGATACATGAAGATGGGGTGTTGGAGGTGTTTGTCAGACCATGAGACATGAAGATGGGGTGTTGGAGGTGTTTGTCAGACCATGAGACATGAAGATGGGGTGTTGGAGGTGTTTGTCAGACCATGAGACATGAAGATGGGGTGTTGGAGGTGTTTGTCAGACCATGAGACATGAAGATGGAGTGTTGGAGGTGTTTGTCAGACCATGAGACATGAAGATGGAGTGTTTGTCAGACCATGATACATGAAGATGGGGTGTTGGAGGTGTTTGTCAGACCATGAGACATGAAGATGGGGTGTTGGAGGTGTTTGTCAGACCATGAGACATGAAGATGGGGTGTTGGAGGTGTTTGTCAGACCATGAGACATGAAGATGGGGTGTTGGAGGTGTTTGTCAGACCATGAGACATGATGATGCGGTGTTGGAGGTGTTTGTCAGACCATGAGACATGAAGATGGGGTGATGGAGGTGTTTGTCAGACCATGAGACATGAAGATGGGGTGTTGGAGGTGCTTGTCAGACCATGAGACATGAAGATGGGGTGTTGGAGGTGTTTGTCAGACCATGAGACATGATGATGGGGTGTTGGAGGTGTTTGTCAGACCATGATACATGAAGATGGGGTTTTGGAGGTGTTTGTCAGACCATGAGACATGAAGATGGGGTGTTGGAGGTGTTTGTCAGACCATGAGACATGAAGATGGGGTGTTGGAGGTGTTTGTCAGACCATGAGACATGAAGATGGGGTGTTGGAGGTGTTTGTCAGACCATGAGACATGAAGATGGGGTGTTTGTCAGACCATGAGACATGAAGATGGGGTGTTGGAGGTGCTTGTCAGACCATGAGACATGAAGATGGGGTGTTGGAGTTGTTTGTCAGACCATGAGACATGATGATGGGGTGTTGGAGGTGTTTCTCAGACCATGAGACATGAAGATGGGGTGTTGGAGGTGTTTGTCAGACCATGAGACATGAAGATGGGGTGTTGGAGGTGTTTGTCAGACCATGAGACATGAAGATGGGGTGTTGGAGGTGTTTGTCAGACCATGAGACATGAAGATGGGGTGTTGGGGTGTTTGTCAGACCATGAGACATGAAGATGGGGTGTTGGGGGTGTTTGTCAGACCATGAGACATGAAGATGGGGTGTTGGAGGTGTTTGTCAGACCATGAGACATGAAGATGGGGTGTTGGAGGTCATTTTGTCAGACCATGAGACATGATGATGGGGTGTTGGAGGTGTTTGTCAGACCATGAGACATGAAGATGGGGTGTTGGAGGTGGTTGTCAGACCATGAGACATGAAGATGGGGTGTTGGAGGTGTTTGTCAGACCATGAGACATGAAGATGGGGTGTTGGAGGTGTTTGTCAGACCATGAGACATGAAGATGGGGTGTTGGAGGTGTTTGTCAGACCATGAGACATGAAGATGGGGTGTTTGTCAGACCATGAGACATGAAGATGGGGTGTTGGAGGTCCTTGTCAGACCATGAGACATGAAGATGGGGTGTTGGAGGTGTTTGTCAGACCATGAGACATGAAGATGGGGGTGTTTGTCAGACCATGATACATGAAGATGGGGTGTTGGAGGTGTTTGTCAGACCATGAGACATGAAGATGGGGTGTTGGAGGTGTTTGTCAGACCATGAGACATGATGATGCGGTGTTGGAGGTGTTTGTCAGACCATGAGACATAAAGATGGGGTGTTGGAGGTGTTTGTCAGACCATGATACATGAAGATGGGGTGTTGGAGGTGTTTTTCAGACCATGAGACATGAAGATGGGGTGTTGGAGGTGTTTGTCAGACCATGAGACATGAAGATGGTGTGTTTGTCAGACCATGAGACATGAAGATGGTGTGTTTGTCAGACCATGAGACATGAAGATGGGGTGTTGGAGGTGCTTGTCAGACCATGAGACATGATGATGGGGTGTTGGAGGTGTTTCTCAGACCATGAGACATGAAGATGGGGTGTTGAGGTGTTTGTCAGACCATGAGACATGAAGATGGGGTGCTGGAGGTGTTTGTCAGACCATGAGACATGAAGATGGGGTGTTGGAGGTGTTTGTCAGACCATGAGACATGAAGATGGGGTGTTGGAGGTGTTTGTCAGACCATGAGACATGAAGATGGGGTGTTGGAGGTGTTTGTCAGACCATGAGACATGAAGATGGGGTGTTGGAGGTGTTTGTCAGA
>NW_027010522.1:0-31027 GCF_036934945.1 Oncorhynchus masou masou | reverse complement strand
GATCCTGGACTGGAGCACGGTATACTGGTGATGTAGCCTGATCCTGGACTGGAGCACGGTATACTGGTGATGTAGGTAGCTATGTAGCCTGATCCTGGACTGGAGCACGGTATACTGGTGATGTAGCTAGCTAGCCTGATCCTGGACTGGAGCATGGTATACTGGTGATGTAGCTAGCTAGCCTGAGCCAACGACTATTGTTAGTACTCCAACAGTCTGGACTATTCGTGACAAATAACACACCTAAAGTGGTAATGCAGAGTATGTGAGTGGAGCTGGAGCGAAGAGGCGGAGCGAAGAGGCGGAGCAACTTTCTCAAAGGCTGGAGCGTCGGCCTTTCACCCGCTCCAGTATCGCTCCAGTATCGCTCCAGTAACGCTCCACTGGATGTCAGAAGGTGAATTCACCAATTTGTAAGTCGCTCTGGATAAGAGCGTCTGCTAAATGACTTAAATGTAATGTAATGTAATGTATCGCTCCAGTAACGCTCCAGTAACGCTCCAGTAACGCTCGCTTCACCAGCTCAGGGCCTGCCTGGCCCAGCATGCATTTGTAGCCTACTTGTGTGCTGCTGTAGCCCCTTGCTTTAGCTACTGTCATGGAGTTCACTAAATATTTTCATAAAGAAAATGATAAAACACACGGGTACTAAACCAAGGTGACTTACAAAGATGAGGAGGACCGAGAGCAGTGGAGGGAGTGTGATGTAGTGTCCACAACTAATGAATCCTTGTGGAATCTGAAAAATCACCTTAACTAAATGCATGATTGGGTACTTACTACAGTTTCAAAAATTAATTCCAAGGCACTGTAGATTGAGCCTTATAAGATATTATTTGTGTCATTTGTATTTAATTCTAAGTCACAGCCTATATGTGCAATTTCTAGACTACAATGATTTAACACAACTAAATGTCCCTGCCTCTACCAACCTAGTGTGTCACACTCACTAATGCTCCACAATGGATTTATTTGTAGGCCATAGCCTTGTGATAATAGTCTAATAATATAGCTTAAATAATACATTGTTGTTCCGGTCTTAGGCTACATGTCTGGCTACTGACCTATTTACACTGTTTAAATGCCGTTTAATACGACACGTGGCCTGTTTTCAAATGATGAGCGCTTCTTAGTCACATTTTACATGTTTAAATTATTTTCATTCAAATTATATGGTTTGGTTTCAATAGTTAAAAAGCAAATGGTCGATCCATGTAGTCACAAATAGATGGGTGTTGGTTTAAAAATAAAATACAAAATAAATAATGAATAGAACGCATTTGGAGCTGCGTTTTTTTAAATGTCCTGTGAGCGAGGAGCGTTTTCTAGCGGAGCGGGTAGAAAGGACATGGAACGAGCGCCCGTGAGTGAGGAGCGTTTTCTAGCGGAGCGGGTAGAAAGGACATGGAGCGAGCGCCCGTGAGTGAGGAGCGTTTTCTAGCGGAGCGGGTAGAAAGGACATGGAGCGCCCGTGAGTGAGGAGCGTTTTCTAGCGGAGCGGGTAGAAAGGACATGGAGCGCCCGTGAGCGACGAGCGAGATTTCCGACCGCTCAGCTCCGCTCACACACTGCAGCAATGACAATGAAACAGCCCATCAATAACACTGCTTCATTGCTGCAGATAGAAGTCTGACTCATGTGTGATGATATTTATGAGCCAGTCAGTAGATGTAGTCCTTTCATTCCCCACCTGACCCACAGTCACACTGTCTGAGTCCCAAATGGCACCCCATTCCTTTATATAGTGCACAACTTTTGAGTAGGGTTCCATTTGGGACCAGAGCCACAGTTAATGCTCTTATAGGAATGGCTGACCTGTGGGCTCCATTAAAGTCCTTATTATGTGCTGGCAGCTACACAGAAATAGCCCGTCAAGCCCCTTTGTTCAGCCGCCACAGTTCTGTCACAGCTAGCGCCACTATGGGTTTGATTGACAGCCGAAGAGATCCCTTGGTGGTACATGTTTCTGTCTACTAGCAGTTAAGGGAAAGGGGAGAGAACAGAGTAGATGGTGGTGACTGTTAAATATAGTGAAGTTGGTTAGGTTAAGGGTTGTTCCCCATGACTCCTGGGGTGACTGTTAAATATAGTGAAGTTGGTTAGGTTATGGGTTGTTCTGACTCCTGGGGGTGACTGTTAAATATAGTGAAGTTGGTTAGGTTATGGGTTGTTCTGACTCCTGGGGTGACTGTTAAATATAGTGAAGTTGGTTAGGTTTATGGGTTCTGATTCCTGGGGGTGACTGTTAAATATAGTGAAGTTGGATAGGTTATGGGTTGTTCTGACTCCTGGGGTGACTGTTAAATATAGTGAAGTTGGTTAGGTTTATGGGTTCTGATTCCTGGGGGTGACTGTTAAATATAGTGAAGTTGGATAGGTTATGGGTTGTTCTGACTCCCTGGGGGTGACTGTTAAATATAGTGAAGTTGGTTAGGTTTATGGGTTCTGATTCCTGGGGGTGACTGTTAAATATAGTGAGTTGGATAGGTTATGGGTTGTTCTGACTCCTAGGGGTGACTGTTAAATATAGTGAAGTTGGTTAGGTTTATGGGTTCTGATTCCTGGGGTGACTGTTAAATATAGTGAAGTTGGATAGGTTATGGGTTGTTCTGACTCCTGGGGGTGACTGTTAAATATAGTGAAGTTGGTTAGGTTTATGGGTTCTGATTCCTGGGGGTGACTGTTAAATATAGTGAAGTTGGATAGGTTATGGGTTGTTCTGACTCCTGGGGGTGACTGTTAAATATAGTGAAGTTGGTTAGGTTATGGGCTAACTCTCTGTGCCTCCTAGAGCATTCAATGCATTTGTTTGTGACATTAACAGTTGAGTGCTGTCAGTGTCATATGACAAACCTGGGCAGCCTCAACTGGTTCAGAACAGAGATGGCAGAGAGAGAGAGAGAGAGAGAGAGAGAGAGAGAGAGAGAGAGAGACTGTGGGAGGGACCACAGTAGGAGAGGCGTGGTGAAGGTTTATTTGCCTAGATTACTATAAGCTTTCTCACGGGTGTGTGCAGTGTGGATGGACGCTCAGTGTGTGAAGGGGAAGCTCTGCAGAGTAACAGGTTGGAGAGACTCCTTGGAGGACCTGGGGTTTGATGAGCTTGATCAAACTGGTGGTGACAGAGGAATGAAATGCTTCTTGGGCTTTAGCTGCGAGGAAGGAATCTAAAGAAGACTGCTTGTTGTTTCTCTTGTCTATTTGAGGATGTTTTCCTGTCAAAGAAGTTGTCTCAGGTGAGCAGTACCATACGGTGGCTTCTCTGAGTGCTAGTTTTACTCTGGACTTCTACTTTCACACACAGTTGACTTCAACAGTTGTATTTTCTACTTCACAGTTGGCTACTATGTGTTCAGTTAGGAGGTAGTGAGGGAAGTTATTTTGGTAAGGAGATGGTGTAGTAATAACTGTAAAGCTGAAGCTCCCATAGATTGTATCGAATTACTGTCAGTGTGTCCGCGTTACCTCAATTAGGCAGCAACCTCATCCTTATTACATTTAAACGGTAGGCTACGACCTCATCCTTATTACATTTAACCGGTAGGCTGCGACCTCATCCTTATTACATTTAACCGGTGGCTGCGACCTCATCCTTATTACATTTAAACGGTAGGCTGCGACCTCATCCTTATTACATTTAAACGGTAGGCTGCGACCTCATCCTTATTACATTTAACCGGTAGGCTGCGACCTCATCCTTATTACATTTTAAACGGTAGGCTGCGACCTCATCCTTATTACTTTTAAACGGTAGGCTGCGACCTCATCCTTATTACATTTAAACGGTAGGCTGCGACCTCATCCTTATTACTTTTAAACGGTAGGCAGCGACCTCATCCTTATTACATTTAAACGGTAGGCTACAACCCCATCCTTATTACATTTAACCGGTAGGCTGCGACCTCATCCTTATTACATTTTAACCGGCAGGCTGCGACCTCATCCTTATTACATTTAAACGGTAGGCTGCGACCTCATCCTTATTACATTTAAACGGTAGGCTGCGACCTCATCCTTATTACATTTAAACGGTAGGCTGCGACCTCATCCTTATTACATTTAAACGGTAGGCTGCGACCTCATCCTTATTACATTTAAAACGGTAGGCTGCGACCTCATCCTTATTACATTTAAACGGTAGGCTGCGACCTCATCCTTATTACATTTAACCGGTAGGCTGCGACTCATCCTTATTACATTTAAACGGTAGGCAGCGACCTCATCCTTATTACATTTAAACGGTAGGCTGCGACCTCATCCTTATTACATTTAAACGGTAGGCTGCGACCTCATCCTTATTACATTTAAACGGGGTAGGCAGCGACCTCATCCTTATTTAAACGGTAGGCTGCAACATCATCCTTATTACATTTAAACGGTAGGCAGCAACCTCATCCTTATTACATTTAAACGGTAGGCTACAACATCATCCTTATTTAAACGGTAGGCTACGACCTCATCCTTATTACATTTAAACGGTAGGCTCCGACCTCATCCTTGTTACATTTAAACGGTAGGCTACAACCTATAACATTACGACAGATAACACTGCTAGGTTACAGTATGTCTCTACAGGTAAAACAACACTACCAGGTTACAGTATGTCTCTACAGGTAAAACAACACTACCAGGTTACAGTATGTCTCTACAGGTAAAACAACACTACCAGGTTACAGTATGTCTCTACAGGTAAAACAACACTATTAGTATCATCCTGATCAAGATTGTGAATTGTGGTATAACTGTAGGAATAACTGGAGAAGTGTCCCACAGCGCTGAAGTAGCAGAAATAGCTGGAGAAGTGTCCCTACAGCTGAAGTAGCAGAAATAGCTGGAGAAGTGTCCCTACAGCACTGAAGTAGCAGAAATAGCTGGAGAAGTGTCCCTACAGCACTGAAGTATCAGAAATATCTGGAGAAGTGTCCCTACAGCACTGAAGTAGCAGAAATAGCTGGAGAAGTGTCACTACAGCGCTAAAATAGGAGAAATAACTGGAGAATTTACCCTAAATCAAATCAAATTTTATTTGTCACATACACATGGTTAGCAGATGTTAATGCGAGTGTAGCGAAATGCTTGTGCTTCTAGTTCCGACAATGCAGTAATAACCAACAAGTAATCTAACTAACAATTCCTAAACTACTGTCTTATACACAGTGTAAGGGGATAAAGAATATGTACATAAGGATATATGAATGAGTGATGGTACAGAGCAGCATAGGCAAGATACAGTAGATGGTATCGAGTACAGTATATACATATGAGATGAGTATGTAAACAAAGTGGCATAGTTAGTGGCTAGTGATACATGTATTACATAAGGATGCAGTCGATGATATAGAGTACAGTATATACGTATGCATATGAGATGAATAATGTAGGGTAAGTAACATTATATAAGGTAGCATTGTTTAAAGTGGCTAGTGATATATTTACATAATTTCCCATCAATTCCCATTATTAAAGTGGCTGGAGTTGAGTCAGTGTCAGTGTGTTGGCAGCAGCCACTCAATGTTAGTGGTGGCTGTTTAACAGTCTGATGGCCTTGAGATAGAAGCTGTTTTCAGTCTCTCGGTCCCAGCTTTGATGCACCTGTACTGACCTCGCCTTCTGGATGATAGCGGGGTGAACAGGCAGTGGCTCGGGTGGTTGATGTCCTTGATGATCTTTATGGCCTTCCTGTAACATCGGGTGGTGTAGGTGTCCTGGAGGGCAGGTAGTTTGCCCCTGTGCGTCGTTGTGCAGACCTCACTACCCTCTGGAGAGCCTTACGGTTGAGGGCGGAGCAGTTTCCGTACCGGGCGGTGATACAGCCCGCCAGGATGCTATCCGATTGTGCATCTGTAGAAGTTTGTGAGTGCTTTTGGTGACAAGCCGAATTTCTTCAGCCTCTGAGGTTGAAGAGGCGCTGCTGCGCCTTCTTCACGATGCTGTCTGTGTGAGTGGACCAATTCAGTTTGTCTGTGATGTGTATGCCAAGGAACTTAAAACTTGCTACTCTCTCCACTACTGTTCCATCGATGTGGATAGGGGGTGTTCCCTCTGCTGTTTCCTGAAGTCCACAATCATCTCCTTAGTTTTGTTGACGTTGAGTGTGAGGTTATTTTCCTGACACCACACTCCGAGGGCCCTCACCTCCTCCCCTGTAGGCCGTCTCGTGGTTGTTGGTAATCAAGACTACCACTGTTGTGTCGTCCGCAAACTTGATGATTGAGTTGGAGGCGTGCGTGGGCCACGCAGTCGTGGGTGAACAGGGAGTACAGGAGAGGGCCAGAACGCACCCTTGTGGGGCCCCCTACAGAGCTAAAATAGGAGAAATAACTGGAGAATTTACCCTACAGCTTAAAATAGGAGACATAACTGGAGAAGTGTCCCTACAGCGCTGAAGTAGCAGAAATAGCTGGAGAATTTACCCTACAGTGCTGAAATAGCAGGATAACTGGAGAAGTGTCCCAACAGCGCTAAAATAGGGAGAAATAACTGGAGAAGTGTCCCCTACAGCGCTGACGTAGCAGAAATAACTGAAGAAGTGTCCCTACAGCGCTAAAATAGGAGAAATAACTGGAGAAGTGTCCCTACAGCGCTGAAGTAGCAGAAATAACTGGAGAAGTGTCCCTACAGCGCTAAAATAGGAGAAATAACTGGAGAAGTGTCCCTACCAGTGCTAAAATAGGAGAAATAACTGGAGAAGTGTCCCTACAGTGCTAAAATAGGAGAAATAACTGGAGAAGTGTCCCTACTGCACAGTGTTTTCCGTTTGTGTCCTACCATCTCGAAGTATGCAGTATGTTTAACACATGGGTCTATGTGTGGATAGCGTATGGCGCTGCGTGTGGTTAGCGTATGGCGCTGCGTGTGGTTAGCGTATGGCGCTGCGTGTGGTTAGCGTATGGCGCTGTGTGTGTTTAGCGTATGGCGCTGTGTGTGTTTAACGTATGGGGCTATTTGTGGAATTGGCAGTTCTAGGGTATCAGTTATCCTCACCGAGGCCCAGGGCCTAAAATTTACACCCGCCACCTGCTGAACGTGGGTAGATTTTGCCGTTGGCAGGTAAGAATGTATAATTCACCAGCGACGTTAGTGCGTGGCAGTACTCCAGGCCCTACAGTGGGTATTTCATAAAAATAGTCAAGCATTGGCCCAAGTGAGTTGTGATTTATAGCTAAATAAAAGCTGCAGTAGCTGTTTTCAAAGTATTAATGCCATTTTGTTTCGTATCTGTTAATGCACAAAGAAAGCTATAACATTAGGATTCAGATATCAGGCAGCAACACTGCCTGTCTGGGGGCTGTGAGTGCGGAAATATTTGTTTAGAAGCAATGGGCACAGGCATAAAAGTTGGTCTAATTTACTCAAGTATCCTACAGTGATTTCTTGTTAATTTTCATTGTTTTGTTCACAAGCTAGGTTACTTTTTCAATGTTTGAGTTTCCTCCCACTGCTAGCAAAAAGAGACCTCGTTGGCTCTCTACTAGTGACACAGGCACATGATAACTTGAGTGGCCCTGTTACCAAGGTAACCTTAAAAGGGCAGCTAAACATTTTTTGTCTGATATTTATGTTAAAAATACTTAGGTCACAGAATAGTAAATTACATTGAGAAATATAACCAATAACTTCTTACTAGTAATACATTTATTGTTTTAGAAACATTACTAAGCATGGCAGTTTCTTTGTGTAATTATGGCAGCACATTTTTGACTGGTAAACAATCTGATTGGCTGGTAGATTTTTTGTATCGACCTGCCACAGTGGCTGCTATACAAACAAGTTAGTTTTAGGCCCTGTCTTGGCCTGTCTTTTATCTGTCTGTCCTCTCTTACCCTGTGTGTGTAGTTTGATAGAATGAAAGTTTACCAAATGATCTTCAGCCCAGCTTGAAAACAGGAAATGATGTCCTGAACTGACTGACTGGGGATAATGGAGAATAGGTCGACTTTCTCTCCCCAACTAACTGTGTGGTTTGACTGTTAGTCCCACTGACTCTCTCTCCCCAACTAACTGTGTGGTTTGACTGTTAGTCCCACTGACTTTCTCTCCCAACTAACTGTGTGGTTTGACTGTTAGTCCCACTGACTTTCTCTCCAACTAACTGTGTGGTTTGACTGTTAGTCCCACTGACTTTCTCTCCCCAACTAACTGTGTGGTTTGACTGTTAGTCCCACTGACTTTCTCCCCAACTAACTGTGTGGTTTGACTGTTAGTCCCACTGACTTTCTCTCCCCAACTAACTGTGTGGTTTGACTGTTAGTCCCACTGACTTTCTCTCCCCAACTAACTGTGTGGTTTGACTGTTAGTCCCTCTGACTCTCTCTCCCCAACTAACTGTGTGGTTTGACTGTTAGTCCCACTGACTTTCTCTCCCCAACTAACTGTGTGGTTTGACTGTTAGTCCCACTGACTTTCTCTCCCAACTAACTGTGTGGTTTGACTGTTAGTCCCACTGACTTTCTCCCCCAACTAACTGTGTGGTTTGACTGTTAGTCCCACTGACTTTCTCTCCCAACTAACTGTGTGGTTTGACTGTTAGTCCCACTGACTTTCTCTCCCCAACTAACTGTGTGGTTTGACTGTTAGTCCCACTGACTTTCTCTCCCCAACTAACTGTGTGGTTTGACTGTTAGTCCCTCTGACTCTCTCTCCCCAACTAACTGTGTGGTTTGACTGTTAGTCCCACTGACTTTCTCCCCAACTAACTGTGTGGTTTGACTGTTAGTCCCACTGACTTTCTCCCCCAACTAACTGTGTGTGGTTTGACTGTTAGTCCCACTGACTTTCTCCCCAACTAACTGTGTGTGGTTTGACTGTTAGTCCCACTGACTTTCTCTCCCCAACTAACTGTGTGTGGTTTGACTGTTAGTCCCACTGACTTTCTCTCCCAACTAACTGTGTGTGGTTTGACTGTTAGTCCCACTGACTTTCTCTCCCCAACTAACTGTGTGGTTTGACTGTTAGTCCCACTGACTTTCTCTCCCCAACTAACTGTGTGGTTTGACTGTTAGTCCCACTGACTTTCTCTCCCCAACTAACTGTGTGTGGTTTGACTGTTAGTCCCACTGACTTTCTCTCCCCAACTAACTGTGTGTGGTTTGACTGTTAGTCCCACTGACTTTCTCTCCCCTAACTAACTGTGTGTGGTTTGACTGTTAGTCCCACTGACTTTCTCTCCCCAACTAACTGTGTGTGGTTTGACTGTTAGTCCCACTGACTTTCTCTCCCCAACTAACTGTGTGGTTTGACTGTTAGTCCCACTGACTTTCTCTCCCAACTAACTGTGTGGTTTGACTGTTAGTCCCTCTGACTTTCTCTCCCCAACTAACTGTGTGGTTTGACTGTTAGTCCCACTGACTTTCTCTCCCCAACTAACTGTGTGGTTTGACTGTTAGTCCCACTGACTTTCTCTCCCCAACTAACTGTGTGTGGTTTGACTGTTAGTCCCACTGACTTTCTCTCCCCAACTAACTGTGTGTGGTTTGACTGTTAGTCCCACTGACTTTCTCTCCCCAACTAACTGTGTGTGGTTTGACTGTTAGTCCCACTGACTTTCTCCCCAACTAACTGTGTGTGGTTTGACTGTTAGTCCCACTGACTTTCTCTCCCCAACTAACTGTGTGTGGTTTGACTGTTAGTCCCACTGACTTTCTCTCCCCAACTAACTGTGTGGTTTGACTGTTAGTCCCACTGACTTTCTCTCCCAACTAACTGTGTGTGGTTTGACTGTTAGTCCCACTGACTTTCTCTCCAACTAACTGTGTGTGGTTTGACTGTTAGTCCCACTGACTTTCTCTCCCCAACTAACTGTGTGTGGTTTGACTGTTAGTCCCACTGACTTTCTCTCCCAACTAACTGTGTGTGGTTTGACTGTTAGTCCCACTGACTTTCTCTCCCCAACTAACTGTGTGTGGTTTGACTGTTAGTCCCACTGACTTTCTCTCCCCAACTAACTGTGTGTGGTTTGACTGTTAGTCCCACTGACTTTCTCTCCCCAACTAACTGTGTGTGGTTTGACTGTTAGTCCCACTGACTTTCTCTCCCCAACTAACTGTGTGTGGTTTGACTGTTAGTCCCACTGACTCTCTCCTCTGTCTCTCTGTGTGTGGTTTGACTGTTAGTCCCACTGACTCTCTCCCCAACTAACTGTGTGTGGTTTGACTGTTAGTCCCACTGACTCTCTCCTCTGTGTGTGTGATTTGACTGTTAGTCCCACTGACTCTCTCCTCTGTGTGTGTGGTTTGACTGTTAGTCCCACTGACTTTCTCTCCCCAACTAACTGTGTGTGGTTTGACTGTTAGTCCCACTGACTTTCTCTCCCCAACTAACTGTGTGTGGTTTGACTGTTAGTCCCACTGACTTTCTCTCCCCAACTAACTGTGTGTGGTTTGACTGTTAGTCCCACTGACTTTCTCTCCCCAACTAACTGTGTGTGGTTTGACTGTTAGTCCCACTGACTTTCTCTCCCCAACTAACTGTGTGTGGTTTGACTGTTAGTCCCACTGACTCTCTCCTCTGTCTCTCTGTGTGTGTGTGGTTTGACTGTTAGTCCCACTGACTCTCTCCTCTGTCTCTGTGTGTGTGGTTTGACTGTTAGTCCCACTGACTCTCTCCTCTGTCTCTGTGTGTGTGGTTTGACTGTTAGTCCCACTGACTCTCTCCTCTGTCTCTGTGTGTGTGGTTTGACTGTTAGTCCCACTGACTCTCTCCTCTGTCTCTGTGTGTGTGGTTTGACTGTTAGTCCCACTGACTCTCTCCTCTGTGTGTGTGTGTGTGTGGTTTGACTGTTAGTCCCACTGACTCTCTCCTCTGTGTGTGTGTGTGTGTGTGGTTTGACTGTTAGTCCCACTGACTCTCTCCTCTGTGTGTGTGTGTGTGTGTGGTTTGACTGTTAGTCCCACTGACTCTCTCCTCTGTCTCTGTGTGTGTGGTTTGACTGTTAGTCCCACTGACTCTCTCCTGTGTGTGTGGTTTGACTGTTAGTCCCACTGACTCTCTCCTCTGTGTGTGTGTGTGTGGTTTGACTGTTAGTCCCACTGACTCTCTCCTCTCTGTGTGTGTGTGTGGTTTGACTGTTAGTCCCACTGACTCTCTCCTCTGTGTGTGTGTGTGTGTGTGTGTGTGTGTGTGTGTGTGTGTGTGGTTTGACTGTTAGTCCCACTGACTCTCTCCTCTGTGTGTGTGTGTGGTTTGACTGTTAGTCCCACTGACTCTCTCCTCTGTCTCTCCTCTGTGTGTGTGTGGTTTGACTGTTAGTCCCACTGACTCTCTCCTGTGTGTGTGTGTGTGGTTTGACTGTTAGTCCCACTGACTCTCTCCTCTGTGTGTGTGTGTGTGTGGTTTGACTGTTAGTCCCACTGACTCTTCCTGTGTGTGTGTGTGTGTGGTTTGACTGTTTGTCCCACTGACTCTCTCCTCTGTGTGTGTGTGTGGTTTGACTGTTAGTCCCACTGACTCTCTCCTCTGTGTGTGTGTGTGTGTGGTTTGACTGTTAGTCCCACTGACTCTCTCCTGTGTGTGTGGTTTGACTGTTAGTCCCACTGACTCTCTCCTCTGTGTGTGTGGTTTGACTGTTAGTCCCACTGACTCTCTCCTCTGTGTGTGTGTGGTTTGACTGTTAGTCCCACTGACTCTCTCCTCTGTCTCTCTGTGTGTGTGTGTGTTTTGACTGTTAGTCCCACTGACTCTCTCCTCTGTCTCTCTGTGTGTGTGTGTGGTTTGACTGTTAGTCCCACTGACTCTCTCCTCTGTGTGTGTGTGTGTGTGTGTGTGTGTGTGTGTGTGTGTGTGTGTGTGTGTGTGTGTGTGTGTGTGTGTGTGTGTGTGTGTGTGTGGTTTGACTGTTAGTCCCACTGACTCTCTCCTCTGTGTGTGTGTGTGGTTTGACTGTTAGTCCCACTGACTCTCTCCTCTGTCTCTCCTCTGTGTGTGTGTGGTTTGACTGTTAGTCCCACTGACTCTCTCCTGTGTGTGTGTGTGTGGTTTGACTGTTAGTCCCACTGACTCTCTCCTCTGTGTGTGTGTGTGTGTGTGTGGTTTGACTGTTAGTCCCACTGACTCTCTCCTCTGTGTGTGTGTGTGTGTGGTTTGACTGTTTGTCCCACTGACTCTCTCCTCTGTGTGTGTGTGTGGTTTGACTGTTAGTCCCACTGACTCTCTCCTCTGTGTGTGTGTGTGTGTGTGGTTTGACTGTTAGTCCCACTGACTCTCTCCTGTGTGTGTGGTTTGACTGTTAGTCCCACTGACTCTCTCCTCTGTGTGTGTGGTTTGACTGTTAGTCCCACTGACTCTCTCCTCTGTGTGTGTGTGGTTTGACTGTTAGTCCCACTGACTCTCTCCTCTGTCTCTCTGTGTGTGTGTGTGTTTTGACTGTTAGTCCCACTGACTCTCTCCTCTGTCTCTCTGTGTGTGTGTGTGGTTTGACTGTTAGTCCCACTGACTCTCTCCTCTGTGTGTGTGTGTGTGTGTGTGTGTGTGTGTGTGTGTGTGTGTGTGTGTGTGTGTGTGTGTGTGTGTGTGTGTGTGTGGTTTGACTGTTAGTCCCACTGACTCTCTCCTCTGTGTGTGTGTGTGGTTTGACTGTTAGTCCCACTGACTCTCTCCTCTGTGTGTGTGTGGTTTGACTGTTAGTCCCTCTGACTCTCTCCTCTGTGTGTGTGTGTGGTTTGACTGTTAGTCCCACTGACTCTCTCCTCTGTGTGTGTGTGTGTGTGTGGTTTGACTGTTAGTCCCACTGACTCTCTCCTCTGTGTGTGTGTGTGTGGTTTGACTGTTAGTCCCACTGACTCTCTCCTCTGTGTGTGTGTGTGGTTTGACTGTTAGTCCCACTGACTCTCTCCTCTCTCTGCAGCGCTGCACTCAGGCCGGCCAGTCGTTGATGGAGTTCTTGCAGGGAGCGGTGACTACTGCCACGCCCAACATCTCAGCGCTTGAGCCCAGGCCCCCCGGGGGGAGGATGGCCCTGTTGCCCTGCTGCACCTCCCACCCCTGAATGCCCACAGCCAGGTTGCCCTCTCCACCCAGACCCAGACACCCCCACTCTGACTGTAGACTGACCGACGGACGGCAGGCCCACTAACTCACCAGATGGGGTAGTGAGTGTCGGTGGCCAAGGGCAGCGCAAGCTAACGGACAGCTACCTCTTCACCCCCGGCACCTTACTCTTCACCCTGTCCAACCCCCACTCTATTCCCAGCACCCCACGACACCCTGGACAGGAGAGACTTGAGAGGACCTTGTAAAGTCCTTCTGAGGTGGGGTGTTGTTGCTGGGGTTTGTTCCTCAGCCTCAGAGAGACTAGCAGGGGTGACCTGCTTTCTTGGCTTCCTGCCTGGCTTCCTGCCTGCTGTGTCAGGACAGTGTAGTGTAGCTGGTGGGCTGGGTGCTCCTCTGTCAGGGTGGGTGCGGGCCCCTGGGTCTGGGTCGACGTCGTGGCGTCTTCTCCTGAGAGTGGGATCCTCAGTGTGTCCAGAATGAACCGTCCGGCTCCCCCCGTCGAGGTCTCCTACAAGAACATGAGGTTCCTCATCACACACAACCCCACCAACGCCACCCTCGACACCTTCATCGAGGTGAGACAGAGAGGAACCTTCCACACAACACCACTAACACCACTCTTATCACCTTCATCGAGGCGAGACAGAGAGGAACCTTCCACACAACACCACTAACACAACTCTTATCACCTTCATCAAGGTGAGACGGAGAGGAATCTTCCAGACTGTTCTGGCTCTCGGTCGTCTAATCCTGCTGAGTTAGAAGTGGTACCTAGGTAACTGATCTAAAATCAGATTACTCCTCTGGGTTCACACTGCACGCTCTTAGCCCAGGGCTAATCTTCATCAATATTCATGTTAGGTGAAAATGGAAATGTCACAATGAATGGAATTTGATGACAATTAATATTTAAATTGGTTGACAATCTGTGATTGGCTAACCCTGAAAACTTGGTTCTAAGAACAGAGTGTGAGCCTCTCAGGGAAAACCCAGAACTGATGGAAGATCAGCATCTAGGGAAAACTTAATCCTACTCGGTCTGATTGGTATTACCACTGTAACTAGCTGTCATGTGACAGGGCGGTTACCAAATCAATCTAACTGTTATTACAACTGTCATTGTCACACCTCCGACTCATGAATGGTTTTGATGAAGTTACCTCTCCCTTTTCCAGGACCTGAAGCAGTATGGTGCAACAACAGTGGTGCGGGTGTGTGAGGTCACCTACGACAAGACTCCTCTGGAGAAGGATGGCATCACAGTCATGGTGCGCAAAGATACACACACACACACACACACACATAGGATCCCTCTTCTCTACACTCTCTCACTAGGGTTCTATTCACTCGGAACCAAACGGATGCAAAACAGGCTGAAACGAATGGGGACCGACCTGAATTTGTCCAATGAGAAAAGCTTTTTTTTTTTTTTTCTGTTGCAAGACGTTTTGCTACGGTGCCAAAAGTTCTGGTACGCTGTGCATTAATGAATACGACCCTGGTGGTGTTCAGGAGGTACAAAATGAGGTGAAACGTGGCCTGCTACTGTCTGAACTGGTCCATTGAGACTAGTCTACTGCTACCTGAACTGGTCCATTGAGACTAGTCTACTGCTGTCTGAACTGGTCCATTGAGACTAGTCTACTGCTGCCTGAACTGGTCCATTGAGACTAGTCTACTGGTGTCTGAACTGGTCCATTGAGACTAGTCTACTGCTGTCTGAACTGGTCCATTGAGACTAGTCTACTGCTGTCTGACCTGGTCCATTGAGACTAGTCTACTGGTGTCTGAACTGGTCCATTGAGACTAGTCTACTGGTGTCTGAACTGGTCCATTGAGACTAGTCTACTGGTGTCTGAACTGGTCCATTGAGACTAGTCTACTGCTGTCTGAACTGGTCCATTGAGACTAGTCTACTGCTGTCTGACCTGGTCCATTGAGACTAGTCTACTGGTGTCTGAACTGGTCCATTGAGACTAGTCTACTGGTACCTCAACTGGTCCATTGAGACTAGTCTACTGGTACCTCAACTGGTCCATTGAGACTAGTCTACTGCTGTCTGAACTGGTCCATTGAGACTAGTCTACTGCTGTCTGACCTGGTCCATTGAGACTAGTCTACTGGTGTCTGAACTGGTCCATTGAGACTAGTCTACTGGTACCTCAACTGGTCCATTGAGACTAGTCTACTGGTACCTCAACTGGTCCATTGAGACTAGTCTACTGGTACCTCAACTGGTCCATTGAGAATAGTCTACTGGTACCTCAACTGGTCCATTGAGACTAGTCTACTGGTGTCTGAACTGGTCCATTGAGACTAGTCTACTGGTACCTCAACTGATCCATTGAGACTAGTCTACTGGTACCTCAACTGATCCATTGAGACTAGTCTACTGGTACCTCAACTGGTCCATTGAGACTAGTCTACTGGTACCTCAACTGGTCCATTGAGACTAGTCTACTGGTACCTCAACTGGTCCATTGAGACTAGTCTACTCGCTCTGTTTCAAAAAAAATTCTCCAGTATGTTCCTACTGACCCTGTTTCCTCTCTCTGCCATGTGGAGGATGTTATTCATGATCTCACCCTGCTGCACATGTGTTGGAGTAGAGGAAACACTACCTCCTGCCCCGAACACACACACACACACACACACACACACACACACACACACACACACATCTGGCTCAGCGTCAGGGTTTACCTCATGGTTTACTCCTCTCTTGTCTCCCAACATCCTCTCCTCTCACCTGGTCTTTCTTTTTCTTCACTCTCCTTTCTCTCTCTCCTTTCTCTCTCTCTGTCTCTCTCTCGCGCTCTCTCTCTCTCTCCTTTCTCTCCCTCTGAGTTAATAACGTTGTTGGGAACAGAGAGCGAGTACCCTCTCAGAGAAGGGGTAGCATCAGATGAGAAGAATGTAGGGATGTAGAGATAACTAGAGGCCTGGGTTACATAAGGCCCTTAACCACCCTCTGTCTGTTGTGTTATCAGAGTGACACAGTCACACAGAGTCCTCTCTCTGCTCTTCCCTGTGTGAGAGAGAGCCTTGTATCCTGGCTGACAGAGTCCTCTCTCTGCTCTTCCCTGTGTGAGAGAGAGCCTTGTATCCTGGCTGACTGAGTCCTCTCTCGGCTCTTCCCTGTGTGAGAGAGAGCCTTGTATCCTGGCTGACTGAGTCCTCTCCTCTTCCCTGTGTGAGAGAGAGCCTTGTATCCTGGCTGACTGAGTCCTCTCTCTGCTCTTCCCTGTGTGAGAGAGAGCCTTGTATCCTGGCTGACTGAGTCCTCTCTCTGCTCTTCCCTGTGTGAGAGAGAGCCTTGTATCCTGGCTGACTGAGTCCTCTCTCTGCTCTTCCCTGTGTGAGAGAGAGCCTTGTATCCTGGCTGACTGAGTCCTCTCTGCTCTTCCCTGTGTGAGAGAGAGCCTTGTATCCTGGCTGACTGAGTCCTCTCTCTGCTCTTCCCTGTGTGAGAGAGAGCCTTGTATCCTGGCTGACTGAGTCCTCTCTCTGCTCTTCCCTGTGTGAGAGAGAGCCTTGTATCCTGGCTGACTGAGTCCTCTCTCTGCTCTTCCCTGTGTGAGAGAGAGCCTTGTATCCTGGCTGACTGAGTCCTCTCTCTGCTCTTCCCTGTGTGAGAGAGAGCCTTGTATCCTGGCTGACTGAGTCCTCTCTCTGCTCTTCCCTGTATGAGAGAGAGCCTTGTATCCTGGCTGACTGAGTCCTCTCTCTGCTCTTCCCTGTGTGAGAGAGAGCCTTGTATCCTGGCTGACTGAGTCCTCTCTCTGCTCTTCCCTGTGTGAGAGAGAGCCTTGTATCCTGGCTGACTGAGTCCTCTCTCTGCTCTTCCCTGTGTGAGAGAGAGCCTTGTATCCTGGCTGACTGAGTCCTCTCTCTGCTCTTCCCTGTGTGAGAGAGAGCCTTGTATCCTGGCCAACTGAGTCCTCTCTCTGCTCTTCCCTGTGTGAGAGAGAGCCTTGTATCCTGGCTGACTGAGTCCTCTCTCTGCTCTTCCCTGTGTGAGAGAGAGCCTTGTATCCTGGCTGACTGAGTCCTCTCTCTGCTCTTCCCTGTGTGAGAGAGAGCCTTGTATCCTGGCTGACTGAGTCCTCTCTCTGCTCTTCCCTGTGTGAGAGAGAGCCTTGTATCCTGGCTGACTGAGTCCTCTCTCTGCTCTTCCCTGTGTGAGAGAGCCTTGTATCCTGGCTGACTGAGTCCTCTCTGCTCTTCCCTGTGTGAGAGAGAGCCTTGTATCCTGGCTGACTGAGTCCTCTCCTCTTCCCTGTGTGAGAGAGAGCCTTGTATCCTGGCTGACTGAGTCCTCTCTCTGCTCTTCCCTGTGTGAGAGAGAGCCTTGTATCCTGGCTGACTGAGTCCTCTCTCTGCTCTTCCCTGTGTGAGAGAGAGCCTTGTATCCTGTTTGACTGAGTCCTCTCCTCTTCCCTGTGTGAGAGAGCCTTGTATCCTGGCTGACTGAGTCCTCTCTCTGCTCTTCCCTGTGTGAGAGAGCCTTGTATCCTGGCTGACTGAGTCCTCTCTCTGCTCTTCCCTGTGTGAGAGAGAGCCTTGTATCCTGGCTGACTGAGTCCTCTCTCTGCTCTTCCCTGTGTGAGAGAGAGCCTTGTATCCTGGCTGACTGAGTCCTCTCTCTGCTCTTCCCTGTGTGAGAGAGAGCCTTGTATCCTGGCTGACTGAGTCCTCTCTCTGCTCTTCCCTGTGTGAGAGAGAGCCTTGTATCCTGGCTGACTGAGTCCTCTCTCTGCTCTTCCCTGTGTGAGAGAGAGCCTTGTATCCTGGCTGACTGAGTCCTCTCTCTGCTCTTCCCTGTGTGAGAGAGAGCCTTGTATCCTGGCTGACTGAGTCCTCTCTCTGCTCTTCTCTGTGTGAGAGAGCCTTGTATCCTGGCTGACTGAGTCCTCTCTCTGCTCTTCCCTGTGTGAGAAAGAGTCTTGTATCCTGGCTGACTGAGTCCTCTCTCTGCTCTTCCCTGTGTGAGAGAGAGCCTTGTATCCTGGCTGACTGAGTCCTCTCTCTGCTCTTCCCTGTGTGAGAGAGAGCCTTGTATCCTGGCTGACTGAGTCCTCTCTCTGCTCTTCCCTGTGTGAGAGAGAGCCTTGTATCCTGGCTGACTGAGTCCTCTCCTCTTCCCTGTGTGAGAGAGAGCCTTGTATCCTGGCTGACTGAGTCCTCTCTCTGCTCTTCCCTGTGTGAGAGAGAGCCTTGTATCCTGGCTGACTGAGTCCGGCTCTGGTCAAAGGTAGTGCACTATGTAGGGAATAGGGTGCCATTTGGGACGTACCCGTGTACACTTGCTGACTGACTGGCTCAGTGCTTCCTCTTCAATAGGAACACAGCAGAGAGCAGAAGATTAGCCACCAGCTGAGAGAGACTGGCTGGCAGGTGAAACCCAGTTCCCTGTTCCCCTCCACATCTCCCTGAACTCCAGATGAAAACCATGTTGTCTGTCTCATTCAGCACGCTGTGTAATGTGCTGTTCTGTCTGACATGGCTGGTGATGCCTTCGTTGCTCAAAGAGGTTATTTATTGGCATTATATGGAGAAATGTTACTCCCTCGGTCTCTGCTTTTGCAGGTTTCTTTAGTCTTACCAGTGTATCAGTAATGGTGTGGGTATATTTGGAGGCCATATATAACAGTGGTAAGTACCAGAGGTGCGTCCATCCACCTTGTGACTGACTTAACATAGACCATCCTCTGTAGCATGTGATAACATTCAGCTGGCTGATATAAAGGGACTGTGGACTCATTCAGGAAGTGGCCCAAAATGGCACCCTATTGTGTCCATATAGTGCACTACTTTTGTGCAGAGCTGTATGGGCCCTAATCATAAGTAGTGCACTGTACTATGAAGGGAATAGGCTGCCAGATTTGAGACCTACACTCTGCCAAACGTCTCGCTGGTTGTCGTATGAGAGTCAAGTTGCAGAGGAAGAAGGATACCATGGTGACGGGGTCTGTTCTGGGGGTTCCGAGAAACGGCCCAAGACGTTCTTCGGGCCACAATTAGAACACTGCCTCCTCCTCCTCAAGCTCTTGTCTCAAGCTCTGGGCTGCGTTGGTTGGACTTGGAATGAGCTTCACGACATGAATAGCTTACTGTTGACATACCAGGCGGCTCTGTTCACCTCTTAGTAGATGTAAATGTTATTTTTAACCACATCCTCTCTACAGTCGAAGATTCTATTAGGGAGAGATTTACTCTCAAGGTTGTCACAACAGGTTCACCCATTATGGAGTTCTGTGGCGTCAGAACAGACATGTAAAATGGACATTTCTGTATCTTCGGTGTTGTGGTGACTTCTCCATATCTTGATGCCCACAACTTCTTTAGATATCCACAACAGGATGCAGAGCAATTCAAGGCATTTCATGTGAGGTTAGGGTCAGGCCTTGCCATGTACAGGATCCCTGTCCTTCCTGGAACATTGAACAGAGAGTAGAATGGATCCTGTTGTGGGTTTTGCCTGTGTGTTACTGGTAGAATGGATCCTGTTGTGGGTTTTGCCTGTGTTACTGGTAGAATGGATCCTGTTGTGGGTTTTGCCTGTGTGTGTTACTGGTAGAATGGATCATGTTGTGGATTTTGCCTGTGTGTTACTGGTAGAATGGATCCTGTTGTGGGTTTTGCCTGTGTTACTGGTAGAATGGGTCCTGCTGTGTGTGTTACTGGTAGAATGGGTCCTTCTGTGTGTGTTACTGGTAGAATGGGTCCTGCTGTGTGTGTTACTGGTAGAATGGGTCCTGCTGTGTGTGTTACTGGTAGAATGGGTCCTGCTGTGTGTGTTACTGGTAGAATGGATCCTGCTGTGTGTTTACTGGTAGAATGGGTCCTGCTGTGTGTGTTACTGGTAGAATGGGTCCTGCTGTGTGTGTTACTGGTAGAATGGGTCCTGCTGTGTGTGTTACTGGTAGAATGGGTCCTGCTGTGTGTGTTACTGGTAGAATGGGTCCTTCTGTGTGTGTTACTGGTAGAATGGGTCCTGCTGTGTGTGTTACTGGTAGAATGGGTCCTGCTGTGTGTGTTACTGGTAGAATGGGTCCTGCTGTGTGTGTTACTGGTAGAATGGGTCCTGCTGTGTGTTACTGGTAGAATGGATCCTGCTGTGTGTGTTACTGGTAGAATGGGTCCTGCTGTGTGTGTTACTGGTAGAATGGGTCCTGCTGTGTGTGTTACTGGTAGAATGGGTCCTGCTGTGTGTTACTGGTAGAATGGGTCCTGCTGTGTGTGTTACTGGTAGAATGGGTCCTGCTGTGTGTGTTACTGGTAGAATGGGTCCTGCTGTGTGTTACTGGTAGAATGGGTCCTGCTGTGTGTGTTACTGGTAGAATGGGTCCTGCTGTGTGTGTTACTGGTAGAATAGATCCTGTGTCGTCCAAAATGGCGCCCTAATATCCTATATGTTGCATTACTTTGCACCAGAATCCTCTAGGTTCTGGTAGGGCTGTGACCTTAACAGTATCGCACATTTTTTTCCTTGGCAAAAATGTAAACTCGAAGCAGACCAAACTCGTTGATCCTTTAACCTGCAGGTTGTTGTGGCTGTAGTTTGAAAAGCCATGTGACTCTGGATGACGACATAATGATGTTTCCAACATTATGTCTGTTTTCCCCAAAACGTTCCAGCCGCTTGATGTTTTGTTTCCTTGTCACGATACTAATGAGTATCCCGGCCCCTGGTGTGGTCCCGGCCCCTGGTGTGGTCCCCGACCCCTGGTGTGGTCCCCGACCCTGGTGTGGTCCCCGACCCCTGGTGTGGTCCCCGACCCCTGGTGTGGTCCCCGACCCCTGGTGTGGTCCCCGACCCCTGGTGTGGTCCCCGACCCCTGGTGTGGTCCCGACCCCTGGTGTGGTCCCGACCCCTGGTGTGGTCCCCGACCCCTGGTGTGGTCCCGAGCCCTGGTGTGGTCCCGAGCCCTGGTGTGGTCCCGAGCCCTGGTGTGGTCCCCGACCCCTGGTGTGGTCTGACCCTGGGCTCTGGGTCCTATGACTCGTTTGGGATGCAGCCTGCAGTGTCCATGTGGAACGACCCTTAACCCCAGCATTGTTTTGTTTTTTTGAGAGAGAAAGTCCCAGTTGCACCCTTCTATTCATGGCAGTGTGAAATAGTGATGTCATCATAACATCTTTCCCAGCCAGGCCTGTGATCCCCTGGCTCAGCTGAGCCCCCAAGGGCTTTTGAAGGGAGTTGTTGTCTTGGTAACACATTGTTGTCAAACACACAAGATGTTTGTCCCTGGGAGCAGGTATTGTGGTGTTGGAAGTCCCACTCCACTAGAAGATAAGAGATGACTCTCTCTCTCTGTGTGTGTTTGCCAGTTAAGAACAAATTCTTATTTACAATGACGGCCTACACCGGCCAAACCCGGACGACGCTGGGACAGTTGTGCGCCGCCCTATAGGACTCCCAATCACGGCCGGATGTGATAGTGTCTGATGGGTCTCTAGTGTGACTGATCCCTCCTAGACACGCATGGTTTCCGCTTTAAGCCTTCATCTGTCCAATGGAGGAGTCAAACAGCTGGTTTGAGCATCCTTGATGCTGTATGGTGCATTAGGTCTGTATCTGACCAGGTGCTGGATGTCTTGGTTAATCTACCATCACTGTCTAATCCTTCAATGAAGGAGTGTTTGTCTTATAGAGGATGGTAGCCCAACATGGCCAGAACAATACATTGTATCCAACCGACTGATTTTAATGTACACTAGCCAAACCAATTAAATGTTGAAAACAAACAGTTCACCACAGTTCACTCAGTGAAGAAGAGGTGACCACACATCTGTTCTCTGTTGTGGTTCTGCACCAACTATAAACAAACCCCTTATAGTGTTGTCTGTGTTGACAGAAGGCTTTCCTGATGTTGTGGGTGCTGATGGAACATGTTATGTGTCCCAAATGGCACCTATTGCCTACATTGTGCACTACCTTTGACCAGAGCCCTATTGTAGTGCACTATATAGAAATTAAGGGGTACCATTTGAGATGAATCTAGGCCCTCAGATACCACCAGTCGCTGACTGAATGTTCCCACTGTTTGGATGGGAGGTGTTTGTTGAGATGGCAGGAACAGTGAAATAGTGTAGGAAGGACACAGTGTGTTGTCTGTGGGGACAGTTGGTTCATGTTGCGGAGTCATGTTTAGATGACTGAGGTTGGTACACTCTGCGTTCCTCCCTGTTACGTGGGTACAGATGTCTCATTTCACAGTGTGCAGCGGCTTGGAACCAGTTGTTTCAGACATGCAGCGCTTCACAAACTCTTTTAATACATTCACCCTCAGTAGGGGATTCTGCTTTGTCTGGTTCCTCAGTTTGAAGTAGGTAGGGGTGCAGTGTAGAGCTGCTTGGTCTCGTAACAATGGGCTCCCTCAGAGTGCCAATGCTAATCAGCTGTTTCTGTCAGAGAGACAGAACTGTACTATTTATGATGTGATCCTGAAGACCAATTTCCACATTGTGTGGACAGTTCCATTGTTTTCTAATGTGAATGTATTTTGTATTTTCCAGGACTGGGCCTTTGACGACGGTGCCCCTCCTCCCACTAAGATCGTAGATGATTGGCTGAACCTGCTGAAGACTAGGTTCCGTGAGGACCCTGGCTGCTGCGTGGCGGTGCACTGTGTTGCCGGGCTGGGACGGTACGGATCATTAAAACTCTTCTGTCTTATGGTTCTGATTGGGTGAGACAGTTGAACCAAGATCACACAGCTGCAGTGTCCTCCACCCACTGTGACGGCCACTGTCCCAGCAGCCACCAGTCTCTCCCCTTCTCCTACAGCCTGGCCAGGGCCCTCTCTCAGCATGCAGACAGAACCAAGCCAAAGTCAACTGTTAGCCAAGGGCCACTCCTTCACAACTAATCCACCGTTTATTATTCAAAGCACAGAGGTTGAGGTCTGAAAAACGTTGAAGCAGCGTTTATTTCTATTGTGTGTCTAAGTGTATCCTCTCAGATTGGATCTCTACTAGTTAGCTCACCAGAACCCTGGTCAAAAGTAGTGCACTATATAGGGAATAGGGTGCCATTTGGGATGTAGCCAGTTGTCTTGTGAAATGCCAGTTAGCTGTATTCTGGTTGGCCATGCCCAGACTTGTAATGTATGTTCTGTAGTTGAGCCTCTGGACTCCCGTTGGCCGTGCCGTACATTAGTTCTTACGGTTGGCCGTGCCGTACATTAGTTCTTATGGTTGGCCGTGCCTTACATTAGTTCTTACGGTTGGCCGTGCCGTACATTAGTTCTTACGGTTGGCCGTGCCTTACATTAGTTCTTACGGTTGGCCGTGCCGTACATTAGTTCTTATGGTTGGCCGTGCCTTACATTAGTTCTTATGGTTGGCCGTGCCCTACATTAGTTCTTATGGTTGGCCGTGCCCTACATTAGTTCTTATGGTTGGCCGTGCCCTACATTAGTTCTTATGGTTGGCCGTGCCGTACATTAGTTCTTACGGTTGGCCGTGCCGTACATTAGTTCTTATGGTTGGCGTGCCCTACATTAGTTCTTATGGTTGGCCGTGCCCTACATTAGTTCTTATGGTTGGCCGTGCCCTACATTAGTTCTTATGGTTGGCCGTGCCGTACATTAGTTCTTATGGTTGGCCGTGCCGTACATTAGTTCTTATGGTTGGCCGTGCCCTACATTAGTTCTTATGGTTGGCCGTGCCCTACATTAGTTCTTATGGTTGGCCGTGCCCTACATTAGTTCTTATGGTTGGCCGTGCCTTACATTAGTTCTTATGGTTGGCCGTGCCGTACATTAGTTCTTATGGTTGGCCGTGCCCTACATTAGTTCTTATGGTTGGCCGTGCCCTACATTAGTTCTTATGGTTGGCCGTGCCCTACATTAGTTCTTATGGTTGGCCGTGCCTTACATTAGTTCTTACGGTTGGCGTGCCCTACATTAGTTCTTATGGTTGGCCGTGCCCTACATTAGTTCTTATGGTTGGCCGTGCCCTACATTAGTTCTTATGGTTGGCCGTGCCCTACATTAGTTCTTATGGTTGGCCGTGCCCTACATTAGTTCTTATGGTTGGCCGTGCCCTACATTAGTTCTTATGGTTGGCCGTGCCGTACATTGGTTCTTATGGTTGGCCGTGCCTTACATTAGTTCTTATGGTTGGCCGTGCCTTTGCATTTAGTTCTTACGGTTGGCCGTGCCTTACATTAGTTCTTACGGTTGGCCGTGCCTTACATTAGTTCTTATGGTTGGCCGTGCCCTACATTAGTTCTTATGGTTGGCCGTGCCCTACATTAGTTCTTATGGTTGGCCGTGCCCCTACATTAGTTCTTATGGTTGGCCGTGCCCTACATTAGTTCTTATGGTTGGCCGTGTCCCTACATTAGTTCTTATGGTTGGCCGTGCCCTACATTAGTTCTTATGGTTGACCGTGCCCTACATTAGTTCTTATGGTTGGCTGTGTCGTACATTAGTTCTTACGGTTGGCCGTGCCTTACATTAGTTCTTACGGTTGGCGTGCCGTACATTTAGTTCTTACGGTTGGCCTTGCCTTACATTAGTTCTTATGGTTGGCATGCCAACCAACATAACAGAGGAGTTGACTAAATAGAAGCACAAACTGATCTGGTTACCAGGCTCATTTTAGCCCTGTCCTGTCTGGTGTTCCTTCAGGTGTCCTCTATGGCAGAGGAGAGACAACGAGTCACATCTGTACCGATGGAGTATATTAGCAAGCTAGTAGAGGAGAAAATGTCTCAAATGGTACCCTATTCTATACATAGTGCACTACTTTTGACCAGAGCCCTGTGGGCAATAGGGAGCCATTAAACGAGGTTAAACCAGGACTTTGGTACTAATAATGGTTGAGCTCATTGGTAGGAAGCTGAAGGAGCCCCTGTCTCCCTCCCCTCCTGGGTAAGCTGAAGGAGCCCCCCCTCCGCAATCCACTGACTTCCCCCAGCCTCTTCCATTCCCCTCCTGTGTTAGCTGAAGGAGCCACCCAGCTCCCTGGCCTCCCCCAGGCTCTTCTCTCCCCTCCCCCTCCTGTGTTAGCTGAAGGAGCCCAGCTCCCTGGCCTCCCCAGGCTCTTCCTCCCTCCTCCTGTGTTAGCTGAAGGAGCCCCCAGCTCCCTGGCCTCCCCCAGGCTCTTCTCCTCCCCTCCTGTGTTAGCTGAAGGAGCCACCTAGCCTCCCCAGGCTCTTCTCTCCTCCTCCTGTGTTGTTGGGCTGGAGCCACCCTGGCCTCCCCAGGCTCTTCTCTCCCTCCTCCTGTGTTAGCTGAAGGAGCCACCCAGCTCCCCGGCCTCCCCAGGCTCTTCCCCTCCCTCCTCCCCTGTGTTAGCTGGAAGGAGCCACTCCAGCTCCCCGGCCTCCCCAGGCTCTTCCTCCCTCCCTCCTGTGTTAGCTGAAGGAGCCACCCAGCTCCCTGGCCTCTCCCCAGGCTCTTTCCTCTTCCTCCTCCTGTGTTAGCTGAAGGAGCACACCCAGCCCCGGCCTCCCCAGGCTCTTCTCTCCCCCTCCTGTGCAGCTGAAGGAGCCACCCTGGCCTCCCCAGGCTCTTTCTCTCCCTCCCCTCCTGTGTTAGCTGAAGGAGCCACCCTGCCCTCCCCAGGCTCTTCTCTCCCCTCCTCCTGTATGTTAGCTGGAAGGAGCCACCCTGCCCTCCCAGGCTTCTTCTCTCCCTCCCCTCCTGTGTTAGCTGAAGGAGCCACCCCACCACCTCTCCCAGGCTCTTCTCTCCCTCCCCCTCCTGTGTTATTTGGAAGAGCCACCCCTGCCCTCCCCAGGCTCTTCTCTCCCTCCCCTCCTGTGTTAGCTGAAGGAGCCACCCTGCCCTCCCCAGGCTCTTCTCTCCCTCCCCTCATATGCTGGCTGAAGGAGCCACCCCTGCCCTCCCCCAGGCTCTTCTCTCCCTCCCCTCCTGTGTTAGCTGAAGGAGCCACCCTGCCCTCCCAGGCTCTTCTCTCCCTCCCTCCTGTGTTGGCTGAAGGAGCCACCCTGCCCTCCCCAGGCTCTTCTCCCTCCCCTCCTGTGTTAGCTGGAAGGAGCCACCCAGGCTCTTCTCTCCCTCCCCTCCTGTGTTAGCTGAAGGAGCCACCCTGCCCTCCCCAGGCTCTTCTCTCCCTCCCCTCCTGTGTTAGCTGAAGGAGCCACCCAGCTCCCTGGCCTCCCCAGGCTCTTCTCTCCCTCCCTCCTGTGTTAGCTGAAGGAGCCACCCTGCCCTCCCCAGGCTCTTCTCTCCCTCCCTCCTGTGTTAGCTGAAGGAGCCACCCAGCCTCCCCTCCCTGGGTGGGTGAAGCACCGTCTATCTCTGACGTACTGGAGACGTCCTCTGGGACCCATCTGTGGTTTTTGACAGGGCGCCAATGTTTACTTTACTCTGAACTGTTTGTTGTCCTGTTAATCAGCTGGGGAGTCTTTGGCTTTCAGCTGGTAACCTCTGCAACATCTCAGTGGTCTGGGGGCTGATATGGCTTGACAGGGTAGAGTTAGACAGATGAATATGTTTGAATGTCTCATGTCCATGCAGGCAGGCACCTCATCTGTTTCACTGATTCCTAGAAGTCCCGTGTTTGTGTTCGTGGTGTTATGCTCTTCAGCTCTTTATTTCCACACTGACTTACCGTAACCACAGCAACAACCCATATAAGGCTAGAAAAGGGGAAAGTGGGCGACAGCTTTTCCTAATGATTTGTTACCTGTAAATATTAGTGGCCAAATACAGCACAACTAGTTCCAGCTCTTAACGCGCTGCAGGGCTTTTCTTTGTCCAAACCAGAATGAACTCCATTCCCTGGGAACTGTCTGTGTTGTGACAACATGGAGAGAGACGGTGCTGGGGGCATAACAGGAAGGACACTAGTGGAAGTCTTAAATTCCCCGTCTTAATATGTGAATGCTGTATCTAACGTCCCAAATGGCGCTATATTCCCTATTAAGTGCACTACTTTTGACCAGGGCCCATAAGGTTCTGACTGTGTCTTTAAGTCCCAGTATTAGTAGCAGTCTGACTGTGTCTTTAAGTCCCAGTATTAGTAGCAGTCTGACTGTGTCTTTAAGTCCCAGTATTAGTAGCAGTCTGACTGTCTCTTTAAGTCCCGGTATTAGTAGCAGTCTGACTGTGTCTTTAAGTCCCAGTATTAGCAGCAGTCTGACTGTGTCTTTAAGTCCCAGTATTAGTAGCAGTCTGACTGTGTCTTTAAGTCCCAGTATTAGTAGCAGTCTGACTGTGTCTTTAAGTCCCAGTATTAGTAGCAGTCTGACTGTGTCTTTAAGTCCCAGTATTAGTAGCAGTCTGACTGTGTCTTTAAGTCCCAGTAATAGTAGCAGTCTGACTGTGTCTTTAAGTCCCAGTATTAGTAGCAGTCTGACTGTGTCTTTAAGTCCCAGTATTAGTAGCAGTCTGACTGTGTCTTTAAGTCCCAGTATTAGTAGCAGTCTGACTGTGTCTTTAAGTCCCAGTATTAGTAGCAGCATGTAAAGGCTGTTTCTTTGTGTTTCTCCCTCCAGGGCTCCTGTGCTGGTGGCTCTGGCTCTGATCGAGGGCGGGATGAAGTATGAGGAGGCAGTTCAGTTCATCAGGCAGTATGTACACCTCACCTCTAGATTCAGTTCATCAGGCAGTATGTACACCTCACCTCTAGATTCAGTTCATCAGGCAGTATGTACACCTCACCTCTAGATTCAGTTCATCAGGCAGTATGTACACCTCACCTCCAGATTCAGTTCATCAGGCAGTATGTACACCTCACCTCCAGATTCAGTTCATCAGGCAGTATGTACACCTCACCTCCAGATTCAGTTCATCAGGCAGTATGTTCACCTCACCTAGATTCAGTTCATCAGGCAGTATGTACACCTCACCTCTAGATTCAGTTCATCAGGCAGTATGTACACCTCACCTCCAGATTCAGTTCAGTTCATCAGGCAGTATGTACACCTCACCTCTAGATTCAGTTCATCAGGCAGTATGTACACCTCACCTCTAGATTCAGTTCATCAGGCAGTATGTACACCTCACCTCTAGATTCATTTCAGTTCATCAGGCAGTATGTACACCTCACCTCCAGCTCAGTTCAGTTCATCAGGCAGTATGTACACCTCACCTCTAGATTCAGTTCAGTTCATCAGGCAGTATGTTCACCTCACCTCCAGCTCAGTTCAGTTCATCAGGCCGTATGTACACCTCACCTCCAGATTCAGTTCAGTTCATCAGGTAGTATGTACACCTCACCTCTAGATTCAGTTCATCAGGCAGTATGTTCACCTCACCTCTAGATTCAGTTCATCAGGCAGTATGTACACCTCACCTCCAGATTCAGTTCATCAGGCCATATGTACACCTCACCTCCAGATTCAGTTCAGTTCATCAGGCAGTATGTACACCTCACCTCCAGATTCAGTTCAGTTCATCAGGCAGTATGTACACCTCACCTCTAGATTCAGTTCATCAGGCAGTATGTACACCTCACCTCTAGATTCAGTTCATCAGGCAGTATGTACACCTCACCTCCAGCTCAGTTCAGTTCATCAGGCAGTATGTACACCTCACCTCCAGATTCAGTTCATCAGGCAGTATGTACACCTCACCTCTAGATTCAGTTCATCAGGCAGTATGTACACCTCACCTCTAGATTCAGTTCATCAGGCAGTATGTACACCTCACCTCTAGATTCAGTTCATTAGGCAGTATGTACACCTCACCTCTAGATTCAGTTCATCAGGCAGTATGTACACCTCACCTCCAGATTCAGTTCATCAGGCAGTATGTTCACCTCACCTCTAGATTCAGTTCATCAGGCAGTATGTACACCTCACCTCTAGATTCAGTTCATTAGGCAGTATGTACACCTCACCTCCAGATTCAGTTCATCAGGCAGTATGTACACCTCACCTCTAGATTCATTTCATCAGGCAGTATGTACACCTCACCTCCAGATTCAGTTCAGTTCATCAGGCAGTATGTACACCTCACCTCTAGATTCAGTTCATCAGGCAGTATGTACACCTCACCTCTAGATTCAGTTCATCAGGCAGTATGTACACCTCACCTCTAGATTCAGTTCATCAGGCCATATGTACACCTCACCTCCAGATTCAGTTCATCAGGCAGTATGTACACCTCACCTCTAGATTCAGTTCATCAGGCAGTATGTACACCTCACCTCTAGATTCAGTTCATTAGGCAGTATGTACACCTCACCTCCAGATTCAGTTCATCAGGCAGTATGTACACCTCACCTCTAGATTCAGTTCATCAGGCAGTATGTACACCTCACCTCTAGATTCAGTTCATCAGGCAGTATGTACACCTCACCTCTAGATTCAGTTCAGTTCATCAGGCAGTATGTACACCTCACCTCTAGATTCAGTTCAGTTCATCAGGCAGTATGTACACCTCACCTCTAGATTCAGTTCAGTTCATCAGGCAGTATGTACACCTCACCTCTAGATTCAGTTCAGTTCATCAGGCAGTATGTACACCTCACCTCTAGATTCAGTTCATCAGGCAGTATGTACACCTCACCTCTAGATTCAGTTCATTAGGCAGTATGTTCACCTCACCTCTAGATTCAGTTCATCAGGCAGTATGTACACCTCACCTCTAGATTCAGTTCATCAGGCAGTATGTACACCTCACCTCCAGATTCATTTCAGTTCATCAGGCAGTATGTACACCTCACCTCCAGCTCAGTTCAGTTCATCAGGCAGTATGTACACCTCACCTCTAGATTCAGTTCAGTTCATCAGGCAGTATGTTCACCTCACCTCCAGCTCAGTTCAGTTCATCAGGCAGTATGTACACCTCACCTCCAGATTCAGTTCAGTTCATCAGGTAGTATGTACACCTCACCTCTAGATTCAGTTCATCAGGTAGTATGTACACCTCACCTCCCAGATTCAGTTCAGTTCATCAGGTAGTATGTACACCTCACCTCTAGATTCAGTTCATCAGGTAGTATGTACACCTCACCTCTAGCTTCAGTTCATCAGGCAGTATGTACACCTCACCTCCAGCTCAGTTCAGTTCATCAGGCAGTATGTACACCTCACCTCTAGATTCAGTTCATCAGGCAGTATGTACACCTCACCTCTAGATTCAGTTCATCAGGCAGTATGTACACCTCACCTCCAGATTCAGTTCAGTTCATCAGGCAGTATGTACACCTCACCTCTAGATTCAGTTCATCAGGCAGTATGTACACCTCACCTCCAGATTCAGTTCATCAGGCAGTATGTACACCTCACCTCTAGATTCAGTTCATCAGGCAGTATGTACACCTCACCTCCAGATTCAGTTCAGTTCATCAGGCAGTATGTACACCTCACCTCTAGATTCAGTTCATCAGGCAGTATGTACACCTCACCTCTAGATTCAGTTCATCAGGCAGTATGTACACCTCACCTCCAGATTCAGTTCATCAGGCAGTATGTTCACCTCACCTCTAGATTCAGTTCATCAGGCAGTATGTACACCTCACCTCCAGATTCAGTTCATCAGGCCATATGTACACCTCACCTCCAGATTCAGTTCAGTTCATCAGGCAGTATGTACACCTCACCTCCAGCTCAGTTCAGTTCATCAGGCAGTATGTACACCTCACCTCCAGATTCAGTTCAATTCATCAGGCAGTATGTACACCTCACCTCCAGCTCAGTTCAGTTCATCAGGCAGTATGTACACCTCACCTCCAGATTCAGTTCAGTTCATCAGGCAGTATGTACACCTCACCTCCAGATTCAGTTCATCAGGCAGTATGTACACCTCACCTCTAGATTCAGTTCATCAGGCAGTATGTACACCTCACCTCTAGATTCAGTTCATCAGGCAGTATGTACACCTCACCTCTAGATTCAGTTCAGTTCATCAGGCAGTATGTACACCTCACCTCCAGATTCAGTTCAGTTCATCAGGTAGTATGTACACCTCACCTCCAGCTCAGTTCAGTTCATCAGGCAGTATGTACACCTCACCTCTAGATTCAGTTCATCAGGCAGTATGTACACCTCACCTCCAGATTCAGTTCATCAGGCAGTATGTACACCTCACCTCTAGATTCAGTTCATTAG
>NW_027010521.1:0-31039 GCF_036934945.1 Oncorhynchus masou masou | reverse complement strand
CACATAACCAACAAAAACGGGTCACAACTCCTGCAGCTCTGTCGCACGCTGGGTATGTACATAGTCAATGGTAGGCTTCAGGGGACTCCTATGGTAGGTACACCTATAGCTCATCTCTTGGCAGTAGTACTGTAGACTACTTTATCACTGACCTCAACCCAGAGTCTCTCAGAGCGTTCACAGTCAGCCCACTGACACCCCTATCAGACCACAGCAAAATCACAGTCTACCTAAACAGAGCAATACTCAATCATGAGGCATCAAAGCCAAAGGAACTGAGTAACATTGAGAAATGCTATAGATGGAAGGAATGCAGTTTGGAAACCTACCAAAACAATTAGGCAACAACAAATTCAATCCCTTTTAGACAATTTCCCTGGGTAAAACGTTCCACTGTAATAGTGAAGGTGTAAACTTGGCAGTAGAAAATCTTAACAGTATATTTGACCTCTCAGCTTCCCTATCAAATCTAAAAATCTCAAATAGAAAACCGAAGAAAATTAACAACAATGACAAATGGTTTGATGAAGAATGCAAAAATCTAAGAAAGAAATTGAGAATCCTGTCCAACCAAAAACATAGAGACTCGGAAAACCTGAGTCTACGCCTTCACTATGGTGAATCACTAAAACAATACAGAAATACACTACGGAAAAGAAGGAACAGCATGTCAGAAATCAGCTCAATGTAATTGAAGAATCCATAGACTCTAACCACTTCTGGGAAAATTGGAAAACACTAAACAAACAACAACACGAAGAATTATCTATCCAAAATGGAGATGTATGGGTAAACCACTTCTCCAATCTTTTTGGCTCTATAACAAAGAATAAAGAGCAAAAACATATACATGATCAAATACAGATCTTAGAATCAACTATTAAAGACTACCAGAACCCACTGGATTCTCCAATTACATTGAATGAGTTACAGGACAAAATAAAAACCCTCCAACCCAAAAAGGCCTGTGGTGTTGATGGTATCCTCAATGAAATGATCAAATATACAGACAACAAATTCCAATTGGCTATACTAAAACTCTTTAACATCATCCTTAGCTCTGGCATCTTCCCCAATATTTGGAACCAAGGACTGATCACCCCAATCCACAAAAATGGAGACAAATTTGACCCCAATAACTACCGTGGAATATGCGTCAACAGTAACCTTGGGAAAATCCTCTGCATTATCATTAACAGCAGACTCGTGCACTTCCTCAATGAAAACAATGTACTGAGCAAATGTCAAATTGGCTTTTTACCAAATTACCGTACAACAGACCATGTATTCACCCTGCACACCCTAATTGACAACCAAACAAACCAAAACAAAGGCAAAGTCTTCTCATGCTTTGTTGATTTCAAAAAAGCCTTTGACTCAATTTGGCATGAGGGTCTGCTATACAAACTGATGGAAAGTGGTGTTGGGGGTAAAACATACGACATCATAAAATCCATGTACACAAACAACAAGTGTGCGGTTAAAATTGGCAAAAAACACACATTTCTTCACACAGGGTCGTGGGTTAGACAGGGATGCAGCTTAAGCCCCACCCTCTTCAACATATATATCAACGAACTGGCGCGGGCACTAGAAAAGTCTGCAGCACCCGGCCTCACCCTACTAGAATCTGAAGTCAAATGTCTGCTGTTTGCTGATGATCTGGTGCTTCTGTCACCAACCAAGGAGGGCCTACAGCAGCACCTAGATCTTATGCACAGATTCTGTCAGACCTGGCCCTGACAGTAAATCTCAGTAAGACCAAAATAATGGTGTTCCAAAAAGGTCCAGTCACCAGGACCACAAATACAAATTCCATCTAGACACTGTTGGCCTAGAGCACACAAAAACTATACATACCTTGGCCTAAACATCAGCGCCACAGGTAACTTCCACAAAGCTGTGAAACGATCTGAGAGACAAGGCAAGAAGGGCATTCTATGCCATCAAAAGGAACATAAATTTCAACATACCAATTAGGATTTGGCTAAAAATACTTGAATCAGTCATAGAGCCCATTGCCCTTTATGGTTGTGAGGTCTGGGGTCCGCTCACCAACCAAGACTTCACAAAATGGGACAAACACCAAATTGAGACTCTGCACGCAGAATTCTGCAAAAATATCCTCAGTGTACAACGTAGAACACCAAATAATGCATGCAGAGCAGAATTAGGCCGATACCCACTAATTATCAAAATCCAGAAAAGAGCAGTTAAATTCTATAACCACCTAAAAGGAAGCGATTCCCAAACCTTCCACAACAAAGCCATCACCTACAGAGAGATGAACCTGGAGAAGAGTCCCTAAGCAAGCTGGTCCTGGGGCTCTGTTCACAAACACACCCTACAGAGCCCCATGACAGCAGCACAATTAGACCCAACCAAATCATGAGAAAACAAAAAGATAATTACTTGACACATTGGAAAGAATTAACAAAAAAACAGAGCAAACTAGAATGCTATTTGGCCCTACACAGAGAGTACACAGCGGCAGAATACCTGACCACTGTGACTGACCCAAAATTAAGGAAAGCTTTGACTATGTACAGACTCAGCGAGCATAGCCTTGCTATTGAGAAAGGCCGCCGTAGGCAGACATGGCTCTCAAGAGAAGACAGGCTATGTGCTCACTGCCCACAAAATGAGGTGGAAACTGAGCTGCACTTCCTAACCTCCTGCCCAATGTATGACCATATTAGAGAGACATATTTCCCTCAGATTACACAGATCCACAAAGAATTCGAAAACAAATCCAATTTTGAAAAAACTCCCATATCTACTGGGTGAAATTCCACAGTGTGCCATCAGAGCAGCAAGATTTGTGACCTGTTGCCACGAGAAAAGGGCAACCAGTGAAGAACACGCACCATTGTAAATACAACACATATCTATGCTTATTTATTTTATCTTGTGTCCTTTACCATTTGCACATTGTAAAAAACACTGTATATATATATAATATGACATTTGTAATGTCTTTATTGTTTTGAAACTTCTGTATGTGTGATGTCTACTGTTAATTTTTATTGTTTATTTCACTTTATATATTATATACCTTACTTGCTTTGGCAATGTTAACACATGTTTCCCATGCCAATAAAGCCCCTTAAATTGAAATTGAATTGAAATTGAGAGGAGGGGTACCTGTAGAACACAGAGAGAGAGAGAGAGGAGAGGTACCTGTAGGTGCGTGTCCGCTGGTTAACTGTAGTGGTGAGTACAGGACTCTCCTGCTGGGCCATGCTGCGTGTGGGGCTGGGGACATAGTCGTTAGGGACCACAGGAGGACGAACGGGCTCCAGCGTCCGATAGGGGGAGTGGCGCCTGGACGAGAGGGTAAAGGGGGCAGTTTAACATCCTAACATTACACAACTGTAAAAGGAGATATTAAAATGGTTTGGTGTTATTGCAAATGAGAGACATTTTACAGTTGCGTAATGTTGAGATCACTACAAGGAGGAGAATTGGCAACATGAATATAGCTATGGTCGTGTGGAGGATCATAAAAACAGATGATACAGACTGGAGAATATATTCTCTCTCTATCTAACCTTATTCTTTTGTTCCTCGCCACACAATATGACATCACAATACCCCATAATGACAACGGAAAAACAGGTAATAGATTTTTTTGGAAATGTATTTAAATGTATAAAAAAAAAAAATGGAAACATCACATAAGTATTCAGACCCTTTATTCAGTACTTTGTTCGAGCTTCTTTGGCAGTGATTACAGCCTCCAGTATTCTTGGGTATGACGCTACAAACTTGGTACACCTGTATTTGGAGAGTTTCTCCCATTCTTCTCTGCAGATCCTCTCAAGCTCTGTCAGGTTGGATGGGGACCGTTGCTGCACAGCTATTTTCAGGTCTCTCCAGAGATGCTCAATTGGGTTCAAGTCCGCGCTCTGGCTGGGCCACTCAAGGACATTCAGAGACCTGTCCCTGTATGCTTAGAGTCGTTGTCCTGTTGGAAGGTGAACCTTTACTCTAGTCTGACGTCCTGAGCGCTCTGGAGCAGGTTATCATCAAGGATCGCTACTTCGCTCCATTCATCTTTCCCTAAATCCTGACTAGTCTCCCAGTCCCCTGCCGCTGAAAAACATTCCCACAGCATGCTGCTGCCACCACCGTGCTTCACAATAGGGATGGTGCCAGGTTTACTCCAGATGTGACACTTGGCATTCAGGCCAAAGAGTTCAATCTTGGTTTCATCAGATCCTCCCCTAACCCGGACAACGCTGGGCCTCCCGGTCGCGCAGCGTTGTTCGGGGAGGGTTTGGCCGGCAAGGATGTCCTTGTCCCATCGCACTTTAGCAACTCCTGTGAAGGACCGAGCGCATGCATGCTGACACTGTCGCCAGGTGTACAGTGTTTCCTCCAACACATTGGCTTCTGGGTTAAGCGGCCATTGTGTCAGCGCCAGCCGGCCGGAGGATGGCTGCCGTCTTATAGACTCTTAACCAGCCATTTTGTTTGTTTTTTCGTGTTTTGTACATAATGTTACTGCTATCGTCTCTAATGACTGAAAACAAGAGCTTCTGGACATCAGAACTCACCTCAGATTAGACAAAAAAATAATTATTCAATGAGTCGGACGTGAGGGATATACTACAGACACCCGACCAGGCCCAGATCTCCTTTGGTGGAAATTAAACAGAGATTTCACTGAAAAATATCAGCCTTGTGAGGCGACGAGTGGCTAATCTGCCTTTAACTTACGTCCTGCTAATGTCCAATTGCTGAAAAATACATGGGACGAACTGAAATCACATTTACCAAACCGGACATTAAAAACGAATATCTTGTGTTTCACCGAGTCGTGGCTGAACGACGACATTAAGAACATACAGCTGGCGGGTTATACACTCTATCAGCAGGACAGCAGCCTCTGGTATGACACGGGGCGGGGGCCAAATATGTAACCAACAGCTGGTGATATCTAAGGAAGTCTCGAGGCTTTGCTTGCCTGAGGTAGAGTATCTCATGATAAGCTGTTGACCACACTAGCTAGAGTTTCTGTGTTTTTCATTGCTGTCGTCTACATACCACCAGACCGATGCAACAACAGCACTCAATGAGCTGTATTCCACCATAAGCAAACAGGAAAATGCTCATCCAGAGGCGGCGCTCTAGTGGCCGGGGACTTTAATGCAGGGAAACTTAAATCAGTTCTACCTAATTTCTATGTTAAATGTGCAACCAGAGTGAAAAACTCTAGACCACCTTTACTCCAAACACAGCGACACGCGTACAAAGCTCTCCCTCGTCCTCCATTTGGCATATCTGACCATAATTCTATCCTCCTGATTCCTGCTTACAACCAAAAATTAAAGCAGGAAGCACCAGTGACAAGTGGTCAGATGAAGCAGATGCTAAACTACAGGACTGTTGCAGCACAGACTGGAATATGTTCCGAGATTCTGACGATGGCATTGAGGAGTACACCCCATCAGACTGTACGTACATACCCCAACCAGAAGCCGTGGATTACAGGCAACATATGTACTGACCAAAATGGTTGAGCTGCCGCTTTCAAGGAGCGGGACCCGGAAGCTTATATGAATCCTGCTAAGCCCTCAGACGATCCATCAAACAAGCAAATACAGGACTAAACTCGATTCACTACACCGGCTCTGACACTAGTCGGTTGTGGCAGGGCTTGCCAACGATTACAGACTACAGAGGGAAGCACAGCTGAGAGCTGCCCAGTGACATGAGCCTACCAGACGAGCTAAATAACTTCTATGCTCGCTTCAAGGCAAGTAACACTGAAACATGCATGAGAGCATCAGCTGTTCCAGACGACTGTGTGATCACGCTCTCAGCTGCCGATTTGTGTAAGACCTTTAAAAAAGGCCGCAGGGCCGGACGGAGATTACCACAACGTGTACACTGAGCATGCGCTGACCAACTGGCAGGTGTCTTCACTGACATTTTCATCCTCTCCCTGTATGAGTCGGTAATTCCAAAATGTTTGGTCAAGCAGACCACCATAGTCCCTGTGCTCAAGAACACTAAGGTACCTGCCAAAATGACTCCCAACCCGTAGCACTCACATCTGTAGCCATGAAATGCTTTGAAAGGCTGGTCATGGCTCACATCAACATCATTATCCCAGCAATCCTAGACCCACTATAATTTGCATACCGCACCAACAGATCCACAGATGATGCAATCTCTATTGCACTCCACACTGCCCTTTCCCACCTGGACAAAAAGAAAACCTATGTGAGAATGCTATTCATTGACTACAGCTCAGCGTTCAACACCGTAGTGCCCTCAAAGCTCATCACTAAGGTAAGGATCCTGGAACTCACACCTCCCTCTGCAACTGGATCCTGGACTTCCTGATGGGCCTCTTCGACAGGGGGCCCCTCGGGTGCGTGCTCAGTCTCCTCCTGTACTCCTATTCACTCATGACTGCACGGCCAGGTACGACTCCAACACCATCATTAAGTTTGCCGATGACACAACAGTGGTCGGCCTGATCACCGACAACAGGGAGGAGGTCAGAGTCCTGACCGTGTGGTGCAAGGACAACAACCTCTTCCTCAACGTGATCAAGACAAAGGAGATGATTGTGGACGACAGGAAAAGGAGGACCGAGCACGCCCCCATTCTCATCGACGGGGCTGTAGTGGAGCAGGTTGAGAGCTTCAAGTTCCTTGGCATCCACATTACCAACAAACTAGAATGGGCCAAGTACAGCAAGACATTCGAGAAGAGGGCACGACAAAGCCAATTCCCCCTCAGGAGACTGAAAAGATTTGGCATGGGTCCCCAGATCCTCAAAAGGTTCTACAGCTGCAACATTGAGAGCATCCTGACTGGTGACATCACTGCCTAGTACGGCAACTTCTCAGCCTCTGGCAACAAGGCACGAGAGGGTAGACTATCCCCCCCCCTACACTGCTGCTACTCTCTGTTATTATCGGCCCAGTACATCGCTAGGGCCAAGCCATCCAGGACCTTTACACCAGGCAGTGTCAAAGGAAGGCCCTAAAAATTGTCAAAGACCCCAGCCACCCCAATCATAGACTGTAATCTTTGCTACCTCATGGCAAGCGGTACCGGAGCGCCAAGTCTTAGACCAAAAGGCTTCTCAACAGCTTTTACCCCCAATCCATAACACTCCTGAACAGGTAATCGGCTGTTCCACTGGATGTCAGAAGGTGAATTCACCAATTTGTAAGTCGCTCTGGATAAGAGCGTCTGCTAAATGACGTAAATGTAAATGTAATCAAATGGCTACCCGGACTGTGCATTGTGTCCCACCAAACCCTCTTTTACGCTGCTGCTACTCTCTGTTTATTATCTATGCATAGTTACTTTAACTAATCCTATATGTACATATTACCTCAATTAGCCCGACTAACCGGTGCCCCACACATTGACTCTGTACCGTAACACCCTGTATATAGTCTCCACATTGACACTGTACCGTAATACCCTGTATATAGCCTCCATATTGAGTCTGTACCGGTACCCCCTGTATATAGTCTCCACATTGACTCTGTACCGTAATACCCTGTACATAGCCTCCACATTGACTCTGTACCGTAATACCCTGTACAGAGCCTCCACATTGACTCTGTACCGTAATACCCTTTATATAGCCTCCACATTGACTCTGTACCGTAATACCCCGTATATAGCCTCCACATTGACTCTGTACCGGTACCCCGTATATAGCCTCCACATTGACTCTGTACCGGTACCCCCTGTATATAGCCTCCACATTGACTCTGTACCGGTACCCCCTGTATATAGCCTCCACATTGACTCTGTACCGGTACCCCCTGTATATAGCCTCCACATTGACTCTGTACCGGTACCCCTGTATATAGCCTCCACATTGACTCTGTACCAAGGTACCCTGTATAGCCTCCACATTGACTCTGTACCGGTACCCCTGTATATAGCCTCCACATTGACTCTGTGAGTTGTACCCCTGTATATAGCCTCCACATTGACTCTGTACCGGTACCCCCTGTATATAGCCTCCACATTGACTCTGTACCGGGCCCCCTGTATATAGCCTCCACATTGACTCTGTACCGGTACCCCCTGTATATAGCCTCCACATTGACTCTGTACCGGTACCCCTGTATATAGCCTCCACATTGACTCTGTACCGGTACCCCTGTATATAGCCTCCACATTGACTCTGTACCGGTACCCCTGTATATAGCCTCCACATTGACTCTGTACCGGTACCCCCTGTATATAGCCTCCACATTGACTCTGTACCGGTACCCCCTGTATATAGCCTCCACATTGACTCTGTACCGGTACACCCTGTATATAGCCTCCACATTGACTCTGTACCGTAATACCATGTATATAGCCTCCACATTGACTCTGTACCGGTACCCCCTGTATATAGCCTCCACATTGACTCTGTACCGTAATACCCTGTATATAGCCTCCACATTGACTCTGTACCGTAATACCCTGTATATAGCCTCCACATTGACTCTGTACCGGTACCCCCTGTATATAGCCTCCACATTGACTCTGTACCGTAATACCCTGTATAGAGCCTCCACATTGACTCTGTACCGTAATACCCTGTATATAGCCTCCACATTGACTCTGTACCGGTACCCCCTGTATATAGCCTCCACATTGACTCTGTACCGTAATACCCTGTATAGAGCCTCCACATTGACTCTGTACCGTAATACCCTGTATAGAGCCTCGCTATGATTATTTTCACTGTCATTTTACTTTACATTTTTTCTCCCTTTACTTATCATAGACTAATCTCTGCTACCTATTTTTTACCTAATAATTGCAAGTAAGTCAGCATTTCACTAAGGTCCACACCTGTTGTATTTGGCGCATGTGACCAAAACGTTGATCGAGGAAACAGCAGAGTGGCCACCCCCCCCCCTATCCACATCGACCGCAATGGAAAATGTGGAAAGCTTCAAGTTCCTCAGTGTACACGTCACTGACAAACTGTCCATCCACACAGTGTGGTGAAGGAGCAACAGCGCCTCTTCAACCTCTGGAGGCTGAAGAAATTTGGCTTGTCACCTAAAACCCTCACTAACATTTACAGATGCACAGTTGAGAGCATCCTGTCGGGCTGTATCCCTGCCTGGTACGACAACTGCTCCGCCCACAACCACAGGGCTCTCCAGAGGGTGGTGCGGTCTGCCAAACGCATCATATCTATATACTGTTTTCTGTCTTATTCTACTGTATCTTAGACTATGCATTACTCATCTCATATGTATATACTGTATTCTATACTATCCTACTGTATCTTAGTCTATACATTACTCATCTCATATGTATATACTGTATTCTATACTATCCTACTGTATCTTAGTCTATACATTACTCATCTCATATGTATATACTGTATTCTATACTATCCTACTGTATCTTAGTCTATACATTACTCATCTCATATGTATATACTGTATTCTATACTATCCTACTGTATCTTAGTCTATACATTACTCATCTCATATGTATATACTGTATTCTATACTATCCTACTGTATCTTAGTCTATACATTACTCATCTCATATGTATATACTGTATTCTATACTATTCTACTGTATCTTAGTCTATGCCGCTCTGACATTGCTCATCCAAATATTTATATATTCTTAATTCCATTCCTTTAGATGTGTGTATTGTTGTGGCATTGATAGATATGACTGCACTGCTGGAACTAGAAACACAAGCATTTCACTACAACCGCAATAACATCTGCTAAATATGTTTATGGGACCAAAAAAATGTGACACTACTTTTAAGTCCTAAAGCTCCAGTGTAGCTGACTGCTAGATAACAGCTCCAGTGTAGCTGACTGCTAGATAACAGCTCCAGTGTATCTGACTGCTAGATAACAGCTCCAGTGTAGCTGACTGCTAGATAACAGCTCCAGTGTAGCTGACTGCTAGATAACAGCTCCAGTGTATCTGTGGTGTATGACTGATCGTTGTCCTTTCTATGCCGCCTATAGCAACAGAGCTCACTGTTGCCTCGACATCTACAGTACCTCACATCAACAACCTAAATGTAATCTACAGTACCTCACATCAACAACCTTTCAATGTAATCTACAGTCCCTCACATCAACGATCTAAATGTAATCTACAGTACCTCACATCAACAACCTAAATGTAATCTACAGTACCACACATCAACAACCTAAATGTAATCTACAGTACCTCACATCAACAACCTAATCTACAGTACCTCACATCAACAACCTAAATGTAATCTACAGTACCTCACATCAACAACCTAAATGTAATCTACAGTACCTCACATCAACGATCTAAATGTAATCTACAGTACCTCACATCAACGATCTAAATGTAATCTACAGTACCTCACATCAACAACCTAAATGTAATCTACAGTATCTCACAACAACCTAAATGTAATCTACAGTACCTCACATCAACGACCTAAATGTAATCTACAGTACCTCACATCAACAACCTAAATGTAATCTACAGTACCTCACATCAACAACCTAAATGTAATCTACAGTACCTCACATCAACAACCTAAATGTAATCTACAGTATCTCACAACAACCTAAATGTAATCTACAGTACCTCACATCAACGATCTAAATGTAATCTACAGTACCTCACATCAACAACCTAAATGTAATCTACAGTATCTCACAACAACCTAAATGTAATCTACAGTACCTCACATCAACAACCTAAATGTAATCTACAGTATCACACATCAACGACCTAAATGTAATCTAAAGTATCTCACATCAACAACCTAAATGTAATCTACAGTACCTCACATCAACGACCTACATGTAATCTACAGTACCTCACATCAACAACCTAAATGTAATCTACAGTCCCTCACATCAACAACCTAAATGTAATCTACAGTACCTCAAATCAACAACCTAAATGTAATCTACAGTACCACACATCAACAACCTAAATGTAATCTACAGTACCTCACATCAACAACCTAATCTACAGTACCTCACATCAACAACCTAAATGTAATCTACAGTACCTCACATCAACAACCTAAATGTAATCTACAGTACCTCACATCAACGATCTAAATGTAATCTACAGTACCTCACATCAACGATCTAAATGTAATCTACAGTACCTCACATCAACAACCTAAATGTAATCTACAGTATCTCACAACAACCTAAATGTAATCTACAGTACCTCACATCAACGACCTAAATGTAATCTACAGTACCTCACATCAACAACCTAAATGTAATCTACAGTACCTCACATCAACAACCTAAATGTAATCTACAGTACCTCACATCAACAACCTAAATGTAATCTACAGTACCTCACATCAACAACCTAAATGTAATCTACAGTACCTCACATCAACGATCTAAATGTAATCTACAGTACCTCACATCAACAACCTAAATGTAATCTACAGTATCTCACAACAACCTAAATGTAATCTACAGTACCTCACATCAACCTAAATGTAATCTACAGTACCTCACATCAACAACCTAAATGTAATCTACAGTACCTCACATCAACGACCTAAATGTAATCTACAGTACCTCACATCAACAACCTAAATGTAATCTACAGTATCTCACAACAACCTAAATGTAATCTACAGTACCTCACATCAACAACCTAAATGTAATCTACAGTATCTCACAACAACCTAAATGTAATCTACAGTACCTCACATCAACAACCTAAATGTAATCTACAGTATCTCACAACAACCTAAATGTAATCTACAGTACCTCACATCAACAACCTAAATGTAATCTACAGTACCTCACATCAACGACCTACATGTAATCTACAGTACCTCACATCAACAACCTAAATGTAATCTACAGTACCTCACATCAACAACCTACATTTGATTAAAGGGCTGAGAAAGGTCATGTAATAAGCTGCCAGACTGTGACGTTATTCCTCCTAGAGTATAGCTGTAATAGCACATCCTGTTGAGACGCTCCGTCATCCCTTTAGCCAATCAGAGATCACAGCACAGAATATCACTTCAGGATGTACATGTTGAGACGCTCCGTCATCCCCTTAGCCAATCAGAGATCACAACACAGAATATCACTTCAGGATGTACATGTTGAGATGCTCCGTCATCCCCTTAGCCAATCAGAGATCACAACACAGAATATCACTTCAGGATGTACATGTTGAGACGCTCCGTCATCCCTTTAGCCAATCAGAGATCACAACACAGAATATCACTTCAGGATGTACATGTTGAGACGCTCCGTCATCCCCTTAGCCAATCAGAGATCACAGCACAGAATATCACTTCAGGATGTACATGTTGAGATGCTCCTATTCCCGCCCAACATTAAGTCACAGATGAGGAAACACAGTAGAGAAAACAACAGGACAGTTGGCCCTTCCACAATTTCCAATAGAAATGGGGTTCTTGTTATGGCTATGGTTATGCCACCATCATGGATAGGGACATCACATACCCAATGGTTCCCATCCCTGGCATGGGGGCTGCGGTTTCTGGGTCGGGGGGTTGGTTCGAGGGAGACCTCCACCCATCTTCATATTCTGGCTGTTGACCTGTGAGGAGAGTCATATAGGAATCATTCAGCGCCCACATAGGAGTCAGTTATGACATCAGAAACCTTGTTACCACAGACACTTCACTATCAGAACATCCTTACCTTGAACCTTAGCAACAAACACATCCTTACCTTGAACCATAGCAACAGACACATTGCTGTCAGAACATCCTTACCTTGAACCTTAGCAATAGATACATCCTTACCTTGAACCATAGCAACAAACACATTGCTGTCAGAACATCCTTACCTTGAACCTTAGCAACCACTTAAAGCAGGAATGAAAACAAGAGAAGAGTGAGAAAAAGGGAGAGCAGTGGGGAGGTTAGCGAGGAGAAGGAAGCCATTATAGAGAAATAACAATATCTAGTTATGAGAGTATGCAACATTAGCAGTTAGATAAGCAGTGAAAATGACAACTTATTGTCCATCTCTAAGAAGAGCTCTAAGCATGCAACTATTGAGAAATATATCACGGCATCATATTCACACCCAAAGCATTACATGAGTAATAATCAATTATATTGTGTTCCTTCAACCAACCTTGACTCCATGGCCGATGTCATCCAGCACATTGTACTCTATAGGTTTACGGATATAACGTACTGGCCTCTCCGGATTGGCTGGAGCAACGATTTTGTGGGTGCGAGATGTGTTCTTATTGGTAGTCAGGATTCCAATCTCTCTCCTTGCCACCTTCTCCTTGTGGATGTCCACCGTCTGTATGGAGAGAGACAGACAGAGAGCGGTGGAGAGAGAGAGAAAGAACGAGAGGTAGAGAACGAGACAGAGAGAGAGAGGCAGAGAGGGAGAGAACGAGACAGAGAGAGAGAGAGGTAGAGAGGGAGAGAACGAGACAGAGAGAGAGAGAGAACGAGAGGGAGAGAACGAGACAGAGAGAGAGAGAACGAGAGGGAGAGAACGAGACAGAGAGAGAGAGAGGTAGAGAGGGAGAGAACGAGACAGAGAGGCAGAGAGGGAGAGAACGAGACAGAGAGAGAGAGAGGTAGAGAGGTAGAGAGAGAGAGTGGTAGAGAGAGAGAGGGAGAGAACGAGACAGAGAGAGAGAGAGGTAGAGAGGGAGAGAACGAGACAGAGAGAGAGAGAGGTAGAGAGGTAGAGAGAGGTAGAGAGCGGTGGAGAGAGAGAAAGAACAAGAGGTAGAGAACGAGACAGAGAGAGAGAGGTAGAGAGGGAGAGCGGTGGAGAGAGAGAAAGAGAGAGAACGAGAGGTAGAGGGAGAGAACGAGACAGAGAGAGAGAGAGGTAGAGGGGGAGAGAACGAGACAGAGAGAGAGAGGGAGAGAGGTAGAGAGAGAGAGTGGTAGAGAGAGAGAGGTAGAGAGAGAGAGGTAGAGAGAGAGAGAGGTAGAGAGGGAGAGAACGAGACAGAGAGAGAGAGAGGTAGAGAGGTAGAGAGAGAGAGAGAGAGGTAGAGAGAGAGAGCGGTAGAGAGAGAGAGATAGAGAGAGAGAAAGGTAGAGAGATTGAGAGAGAAAGAGGCAGAGAGAAAGAGAGGTAGAGAGTGAAAAAGGTGAATGAGTTAAATGGTCCTCAACATCCTGTGTAATAACTGGGCCCGCCGAGCGGTGTAATAACTGGGCCCGCCGAGCGGTGTAATAACTGGGCCCGCCGAGCAGTGTAATAACTGGGCCCGCCGAGCAGTGTAATAACTGGGCCCGCCGAGCAGTGTAATAACTGGGCCCGCCGAGCGGTGTAATAACTGGGCCCGCCGAGCGGTGTAATAACTGGGCCCGCCGAGCGGTGTAATAACTGGGCCCTCCGAGCGGTGTAATAACTGGGCCCTCCGAGCGGTGTAATAACTGGGCCCACCGAGCGGTGTCAACCCGACAGGATAAGCAGCTCACTTTAATTTCACACCAATTTTAAAAATATGTCAGAAATAACTTCACAGGAAATAGGATGACTAACTAGCAATTCACAGACACTGTTTTACCTGTTGCATCCCAGGCTAGGGAGATGGTAATGATGTCACAGTGTGGTTTAACCAGGCTAGGGAGATGGTAATGATGTCACAGGGTGGTTTAACCAGGCTAGGGAGATGATAATGATGTCACAGTGTGGTTTTACCAGGCTAGGGAGATGGTAATGATGTCAGTGTGGTTTAACCAGGCTAGGGAGATGGTAATGATGTCACAGGGTGGTTTAACCAGGCTAGGGAGATGGTAATGATGTCAGTGTGGTTTAACCAGGCTAGGGAGATGGTAATGATGTCAGTGTGGTTTTACCAGGCTAGGGAGATGGTAATGATGTCAGTGTGGTTTAACCAGGCTAGGAAGATGGTAATGATGTCAGGGTGGTTTAACCAGGCTAGGAAGATGGTAATGATGTCACAGGGTGGTTTAACCAGGCTAGAGAGATGGTAATGATGTCACAGGGTGGTTTAACCAGGCTAGAGAGATGGTAATGATGTCAGTGTGGTTTAACCAGGCTAGGGAGATGGTAATGATGTCACAGGGTGGTTTAACCAGGCTAGGGAGATGGTAATGATGTCACAGTGTGGTTTAACCAGGCTAGAGAGATGGTAATGATGTCAGGGTGGTTTAACCAGGCTAGGGAGATGGTAATGATGTCAGGGTGGTTTAACCAGGCTAGGGAGATGGTACTGATGTCAGTGTGGTTTAACCAGGCTAGGAAGATGGTGATGATGTCACAGTGTGGTTTAACCAGGCTAGAGAGATGGTAATGATGTCACAGTGTGGTTTAACCAGGCTAGAGAGATGGTAACGATGTCACAGTGTGGTTTAACCAGGCTAGAGAGATGGTAATGATGTCACAGGGTGGTTTAACCAGGCTAGGGAGATGGTACTGATGTCAGTGTGGTTTAACCAGGCTAGGGAGATGGTAATGATGTCACAGTGTGCTTTAACCAGGCTAGAGAGATGGTAATGATGTCACAGTGTGGTTTAACCAGGCTAGGGAGATGGTAATGATGTCACAGTGTGTGGTTTAACCAGGCTAGGGAGATGGTAATGATGTCAGGGTGGTTTAACCAGGCTAGAGAGATGGTAACGATGTCACAGGGTGGTTTAACCAGGCTAGGGAGATGGTAACGATGTCAGGGTGGTTTTACCAGGCTAGGAAGATGGTAATGATGTCAGGGTGGTTTAACCAGGCTAGGAGATGGTAATGATGTCAGGGTGGTTTAATCAGGCTAGGGAGATGGTAATGATGTCAGGGTGGTTTAACCAGGCTAGGGAGATGGTAATGATATCACAGTGTGGTTTAACCAGGCTAGGGAGATGGTAATGATGTCACAGTGTGGTTTAACCAGGCTAGGGAGGTGGTAATGATGTCAGGGTGGTTTAACCAGGCTAGAGAGATGGTAATGATGTCACAGGGTGGTTTAACCAGGCTAGGTAGATGGTAACGATATCAGGGTGGTTTTACCAGGCTAGGAAGATGGTAATGATGTCACAAGGTGGTTTAACCAGGCCAGGGAGATGGTAATGATGTCACAGTGTGGTTTAACCAGGCTAGGGAGATGGTGATGATGTCACAGTGTGGTTTAACCAGGCTAGAGAGATGGTAATGATGTCACAGTGTGGTTTAACCAGGCTAGAGAGATGGTAATGATGTCACAGTGTGGTTTAACCAGGCTAGAGAGATGGTAACGATGTCACAGTGTGGTTTAACCAGGCTAGAGAGATGGTAATGATGTCACAGGGTGGTTTAACCAGGCTAGGGAGATGGTAACGATGTCAGGGTGGTTTTACCAGGCTAGGAAGATGGTAATGATGTCACAGGGTGGTTTAACCAGGCTAGGGAGATGGTAATGATGTCAGGGTGGTTTAACCAGGCTAGGGAGATGGTAACGATGTCAGGGTGGTTTTACCAGGCTAGGAAGATGGTAATGATGTCACAGGGTGGTTTAACCAGGCTAGGGAGATGGTAACGATGTCAGGGTGGTTTTACCAGGCTAGGAAGATGGTAACGATGTCACAGTGTGGTTTAACCAGGCTAGGGGGATGGTAACGATGTCAGGGTGGTTTAACCAGGCTAGGGGGATGGTAATGATGTCACAGTGTGGTTTAACCAGGCTAGGGAGATGGTAATGATGTCACAGGGTGGTTTAACCAGGCTAGGGAGATGGTAATGATGTCAGTGTGGTTTAACCAGGCTAGGGAGATGGTTATGATGTCACAGGGTGGTTTAGCCAGGCTAGGGAGGAGGGGTGGTAATGATGTCAGTGTGGTTTAACCAGGCTAAGGAGATGGTAATGATGTCACAGGGTGGTTTAACCAGGCTAGGGAGATGGTAATGATGTCAGTGTGGTTTAACCAGGCTAGGGAGATGGTAATGATGTCACAGGGTGGTTTAACCAGGCTAGAGAGATGGTAATGATGTCACAGGGTGGTTTAACCAGGCTAGGGAGATGGTAATGATGTCACAGTGGTCCAGCTGCTCTGTGAGAGTGGATATCCCCAGGCTACCGTAGAGTAGCTAGTCACTTTATAACCCTGGTCCAGCTGCTCTGTGAGAGTGGGATATCCCCGGGCTACCGTAGAGTAGCTAGTCACTTTATAACCCTGGTCCAGCTGCTCTGTGAGAGTGGGATATCCCCGGGCTACCGTAGAGTAGCTAGTCACTTTATAACCCTGGTCCAGCTGCTCTGTGAGAGTGGGATATCCCCGGGCTACCGTAGAGTAGCTAGTCACTTTATAACCCTGGTCCAGCTGCTCTGTGAGAGTGGATATCCCGGGCTACTGTAGAGTAGCTAGTCACTTTATAACCCTGGTCCAGCTGCTCTGTGAGAGTGGGATATCCCCAGGCTACTGTAGAGTAGCTAGTCACTTTATAACCCTGGTCCAGCTGCTCTGTGAGAGTGGGATATCCCGGGCTACTGTAGAGTAGCTAGTCACTTTATAACCCTGGTCCAGCTGCTCTGTGAGAGTGGGATATCCCCGGGCTACTGTAGAGTAGCTAGTCACTTTATAACCCTGGTCCAGCTGCTCTGTGAGAGTGGGATATCCCCGGGCTACTGTAGAGTAGCTAGTCACTTTATAACCCTGGTCCAACTGCTCTGTGAGAGTGGGATATCTCCAGGCTACTGTAGAGCCTGTGTCACAGCTCAGAGGAGGAGCAGTAGCCTGTGTGCTCAGATGTGTGGCCATGGGGTGTCGTTCTCAGAGTGAGGGAGAAAGGGGAGGCGGATTGACAACGGGAGAATAGATCAAAGTTCATCTGAAACACTGCCTGACTTGTCTCTTTCATCCGTCCCTGACTAGAACACATAACAGAGGAATGGAAAGATCAGGACAACTACCTATGACGTCAGAGTGGATGTGTTCGACATGCAAGTGTCAAAATCGTTTTGTCGCTCCAACTATTTTAGTCAAATAAATGTTATCCTCATCACTGTGTTTCTGCTTGCTTGTTTTGGGTCTAAGCCATATTACTGTAAAACACACTAAGACCACTGATAGTGTAGAAAACAGATTTATAAATCCATTTGTCTGATTCATTAGATGATTGAAGGTCTTACCTGAGAGATATGGTTGATGGAAGACTCCATGCGTTGGAGCTGCGACGCCTGGATATCAAGCATTTGGAGGACATTATTAGCCAAGGTGTTGATCAGATAGGCTACACTGGCCAGGGACTGGGACGTATAGTCCTTTGTCTCCTCCAGGGCTCGGTGCTTATCTGGGGACTAGACAGACAGAGAGAGAGACAGAGAGGTTACGTTATTGTCCAATTGTCCACAAGGTCCAATGAATATTTGATGAGCGAAGGAGCAGGGGGGAGCGAGAGAAAGAAGGAGCGGGGGGGAGCGAGAGAGAGAAGGAAGGAGCGGGGGAGCGAGAGAGAAAAGGAAGGAGCGGGGGGAGCGAGAGTAAGAAGGAAGGAGCGGGGGGAGCGAGAGTAAGAAGGAAGGAGCGGGGGGGAGCGAGAGTAAGAAGGAAGGAGCGGGAAGGAGCAGGGGGAAGAGGGCGTATCAGATGCTCAACATGCTCTGCTCATACTGTCACGAACCGGCTCAAAGCCCGTAACAAAGGGAGACAACGTGGAGATAAGGAGTAACAAAATATATATTTATTTACCAAAGCAACTAAGGAAAATATACAATGGTGTGTGTAATCAGTAATCAGTAGTGTAAGTGAGTGTTTTGCATGCATGAATGTGATAATGCAGGGTATTGAAAGGTGCCAATGCAAACAAACAAAAGGCCACCAAGAACCACAACACAATCTACAAAGATGTCTGCATGGAGAGAGTCTCCTCCAAGAATGGGGAAGTGGTGTATTTATCCTGGGACACACCTGGCCCAGGTGTTTCCCATGTAGCTGACGACCCTCCCCAACTCCGCCCACCTAATAAGGAAACAAGAACAAAGACAGAATACGGCAGACAGAGTGGGAGGGTCGTCACAATACCTACTGTAATGGTCAGGCCCTAAACCACACAAAAACAACACTAGACACTATGGAACACAAAGCTTTTACTTTCTCATCCTGGAATATACAAGGTCAGAGGTCATCTGCCTTTGGCCTAAAGAGCAGGAACCCAGACTTCAAAGAAATTGGAAATATTAGGTTACAGAGAGCTGGTAGTCCCATCCAACACACTACCAGGTGGGTGGTATAGAGGAGACGGACCCACTGGTTGCCCTCTAAGTTACAGAGAGCTGGTAGTCCCATCCACCACACTACCAGGTGGGTGGTATAGAGGAGATGGACCCACTGGTTGCCCTCTAGGTTACAGAGAGCTGGTAGTCCCATCCAACACACTACCAGGTGGGTGGTATAGAGGAGACGGACCCACTGGTTGCCCTCTAAGTTACAGAGAGCTGGTAGTCCCATCCACCACACTACCAGGTGGGTGGTATAGAGGAGATGGACCCACTGGTTGCCCTCTAGGTTACAGAGAGCTGGTAGTCCCATCCACCACACTACCAGGTGGGTGGTATAGAGGAGATGGACCCACTGGTTGTCCTCTAGGTTACAGAGAGCTGGTAGTCCCATCCACCACACTACCAGGTGGGTGGTATAGAGGAGATGGACCCACTGGTTGTCCTCTAGGTTACAGAGAGCTGGTAGTCCCATCCACCACACTACCAGGTGGGTGGTATAGAGGAGACGGACCCACTGGTTGTCCCCTAGGTTACAGAGAGCTGGTAGTCCGATCCACCACACTACCAGATGTGAGACAGGGAAGAGACTTAGGGGGTTTGCTAATTTGTTATAGATCAGACCTAACTCACTCTGTTAAATTAGTCAAAACAGGAACATTTTACATCTGACTAGAATTAATAAGGAAATTGTCTCAGAGAAAAATGTCCTCCTGTGTGCTACCTATATCCCCCCACTAGAATCACCATACTTTAATGAAGACAGCTTCTCCATCCTGGATGGGGAAATCAATCATTTCCAGGTCCAGAGACATGTACTAGTCTGTGGCGACCTAAATGCCAGAACCAGACAAGAACCTGACACCCTCAGCACACGGGGACAAGCACCTACCTGGAGGTGACAGCATTCCCCCACGCTGGGTATGTAGATAGTCAACGGTAGGCTTCGAGGGGACTCCTACGGTAGGTACACTTATAGCTCATTTCTTGGCAGTAGTACTGTAGACTACATTATCACTGACCTCAACCCAGAGTCTCTCAGAGCGTTCACAGTCAGTCCACTGACACCCCTATCAGATCACAGCAAACTACTTGAACAGAGCAATACCCAATCACGAGGCATCAAAGCCAAAAGAACTGAGTAATATTAAGAAATGGCAACAACAAATTCAATCCCTTTTAGACAACTTCCTGGACAAAACGTTCCACTGTAATAGCGAAGGTGTAAACTTGGCAGTAGAAAATCTAAACAGTATATTTGACCTCTCAGCTTCCCTATCAAATCTAGAAATGTCAAGCAGACAACCTAAGAAAATTAACAACCATGACAAATGGTTTGAGGAAGAATGTAAAACCCTAAGAAATAAATTGAGAAACCTGTCCAACCAGAAACCGAGAGACGTACAGTCAATAACACAATAGAAAAACATGGATGTACATTGTGAGAGAGAGACCTATTTAATTACAATTTAGCATGTATGGGGGTAAGACAATAAAGGCCAATAAAGACATCTAGGCCTTAGAGGTGAAATAATTATAATTTAGCATTAATACTGGAGTGATGGATGTGCAGATGATGATGTGCAAGTAGAGATACTGGCTTGCAAAAGAGCAAGAGGGTAAGTAATAATATGGTATGTATGGGGATGAGGTAGTTGGGTGGGCTATTTACAGATGGGCTATATACAGGTACAGTGATCGGTAAGCTGCTTAAAGTTAGTGAGGGAGATATGAGTCTCCAGCTTCAGAGATTTTGCAGTTTGTTCCAGTCATTGGCAGCATAGAACTGGAAGGAAAGACGGCCAAAGTATGAGTTGTCTTTGGGGATGACCAGTGAAATATACCTGCTGGAGTGCGTGCTACGGGTGGGTGCTGCTATGGTGACAAGTGAGCTGAGATAAGGTGGGGCTTTACCTAGCAGAGACTTGTAGATGACCTGGAGCCAGTGGGTTTGGCGACGAATATGTAGCGAGGGCCAGCCAACGAGAGCATACAGGTCGCAGTGGTGGGTAGTATATGGGGCCTTGGTGATAAAACGGATGGCACTGTGATAGACTGCATCCAGTTTGTTGAGTAGAGTGTTGGAGGTTATTTTGTAAATGACATCACCGAAGTCGGCGAAATAGGAAGCCGATTATAGATTTAATTTTGGATTGGAGATGTTTGATGTGAGTCTGGAAGGAGAGTTTACAGTCTAACCAGACACCTAGGTATTTGTAGTTGTCCACATATTCTAAGTCAGAGCCGTCCAGAATAGTGATGCTAGATGGGTGGGCAGGTGTGGGCAGCGATTGGTTGAATACCATGCATTTAGTTTTACTTGCATTTAAGAGCAGTTGGAGGCCACGGAAGGAGAGTTGTATGGCATTGAAGCTCGTTTGGAGGGTTGTTAACACAGTGTCCAAGGAGGGGCCAGAAGTATACAGAATGGTGTCGTCTGCATAGAGGTGGATCAGAGAATCACCAGCAGCAAGAGCGACATCATTGATGTATACAGAGAAGAGAGTCGGCCCATCATTACACAGCATTTCAACACTGTATTATTACACACACACACACACACACACACACACACACACACACACAATTTAAAATGTCTCTATTCCTTTGGAACTTGTGAGTGTAAACAAACAACAAATGATCTATTTAACTTGTTTTGGATAAACATGTATGTTTGGCATGCCAATAAAGCCCATTGAATTGAGAGAGAGAACAGTGTCAGTCAGTGAAAAGAGGTCAATGGAGACCTGGTTCTCTTCTCCGTCTCTAACACTCCACAGCTGTGATCTTATCAGTACAAACCTCTCATTAATCAACTCCATATTAGATCCATTGTGACAATTGTACCAAGCAGCAAAAGCTTAACAATAAAACCCCATTCTTTAACGCGTGATAATTAAAATCTTAACTTCCTATAAAGAAACACATTAAGCTTCTGTTCATTATTTTTGTTATCTTCTCTTTAAGAAGGGAAACCCATTGATGACATTTCCAAATGGTGTCCTGAGTACAGTTCAAGCCATGTGAGCAATAATTTGAGTTACAACACTTTAAATAAATTACTTTGCATTTAGAAACAAATCTACCATCAAAACAAGTGCACTTTTCATCGGTCACATTGTTTATCAGAGCCCTAAATTTTCACCTTTTAGGACCAAAGAATCCAGTTTTAGAGTGACCTGTTGGTCATATCCGTCAGTTACACGGTCATTACCGTCACAGCCCTACTTCAACCTGATCTCAGTACAGGCTTTAACCCTGAGCTGTTCTCCTCCCAGCCTGATCTCAGTACAGGCTTTAACCCTGAGCTGTTCTCCTGATCTCAGTACAGGCCTTTAACCCTGAGCTGTTCTCCTCCCAGCCTGATCTCAGTACAGGCTTTAACCCTGAGCTGTTCTCCTCCCAGCCTGATCTCAGTACAGGCTTTAACCCTGAGCTGTTCTCCTCCCAGCCTGATCTCAGTACAGGCTTTAACCCTGAGCTGTTCTCCTCCCAGCCTGATCTCAGTACAGGCTTTAACCCTGAGCTGTTCTCCTCCCAGCATGATCTCAGTACAGGCTTTAACCCTGAGCTGTTCTCCTCCCAGCCTGATCTCAGTACAGGCTTTAACCCTGAGCTGTTCTCCTCCCAGCCTGATCTCAGTACAGGCTTTAACCCTGAGCTGTTCTCCTGATCTCAGTACAGGCTTTAACCCTGAGCTGTTCTCCTCCTCCCAGCATGATCTCAGTACAGGCTTTAACCCTGAGCTGTTCTCCTGATCTCAGTACAGGCTTTAACCCTGAGCTGTTCTCCTCCCAGCCTTTAACCCTGAGCTGTTCTCCTCCCAGCCTGATCTCAGTACAGCCTTTAACCCTGAGCTGTTCTCCTCCCAGCCTTTAACCCTGAGCTGTTCTCCTCCTCCCAGCATGATCTCAGTACAGGCTTTAACCCTGAGCTGTTCTCCTGATCTCAGTACAGCCTTTAACCCTGAGCTGTTCTCCTCCCAGCCTTTAACCCTGAGCTGTTCTCCTCCCAGCCTGATCTCAGTACAGGCTTTAACCCTGAGCTGTTCTCCTCCTCCCAGCCTGATCTCAGTACAGGCTTTAACCCTGAGCTGTTCTCCTCCCAGCCTTTAACCCTGAGCTGTTCTCCTCCCAGCCTGATCTCAGTACAGGCTTTAACCCTGAGCTGTTCTCCTGATCTCAGTACAGGCTTTAACCCTGAGCTGTTCTCCTCCCAGCCTTTAACCCTGAGCTGTTCTCCTCCCAGCCTGATCTCAGTACAGGCTTTAACCCTGAGCTGTTCTCCTCCCAGCCTGATCTCAGTACAGGCTTTAACCCTGAGCTGTTCTCCTCCCAGCCTGATCTCCTCCCAGGCTTTAACCCTGAGCTGTTCTCCTCCCAGCCTGATCTCCTCCCAGGCTTTAACCCTGAGCTGTTCTCCTGATCTCAGTACAGGCTTTAACCCTGAGCTGTTCTCCTCCCAGCCTTTAACCCTGAGCTGTTCTCCTGATCTCAGTACAGCCTTTAACCCTGAGCTGTTCTCCTGATCTCAGTACAGGCTTTAACCCTGAGCTGTTCTCCTGATCTCAGTACAGGCTTTAACCCTGAGCTGTTCTCCTGATCTCAGTACAGGCTTTAACCCTGAGCTGTTCTCCTCCCAGCCTGATCTCAGTACAGCCTTTAACCCTGAGCTGTTCTCCTCCCAGCATGATCTCCTCCCAGGCTTTAACCCTGAGCTGTTCTCCTCCCAGCATGATCTCAGTACAGGCTTTAACCCTGAGCTGTTCTCCTCCCAGCCTTTAACCCTGAGCTGTTCTCCTCCCAGCATGATCTCAGTACAGGCTTTAACCCTGAGCTGTTCTCCTGATCTCAGTACAGGCTTTAACCCTGAGCTGTTCTCCTGATCTCAGTACAGGCTTTAACCCTGAGCTGTTCTCCTCCCAGCCTGATCTCAGTACAGGCTTTAACCCTGAGCTGTTCTCCTGATCTCAGTACAGGCTTTAACCCTGAGCTGTTCTCCTCCTCTCAGTACAGGCCTTAACCCTGAGCTGTTCTCCTCCCAGCCTGATCTCAGTACAGGCTTTAACCCTGAGCTGTTCTCCTGATCTCAGTACAGGCTTTAACCCTGAGCTGTTCTCCTGATCTCAGTACAGACTTTAACCCTGAGCTGTTCTCCTCCTCCCAGCATGATCTCAGTACAGGCTTTAACCCTGAGCTGTTCTCCTCCCAGCCTGATCTCAGTACAGGCTTTAACCCTGAGCTGTTCTCCTGATCTCAGTACAGGCTTTAACCCTGAGCTGTTCTCCTCCTCCCAGCCTGATCTCAGTACAGGCTTTAACCCTGAGCTGTTCTCCTGATCTCAGTACAGGCTTTAACCCTGAGCTGTTCTCCTGATCTCAGTACAGGCTTTAACCCTGAGCTGTTCTCCTCCCAGCCTTTAACCCTGAGCTGTTCTCCTCCCAGCCTGATCTCAGTACAGGCTTTAACCCTGAGCTGTTCTCCTGATCTCAGTACAGGCTTTAACCCTGAGCTGTTCTCCTCCCAGCCTTTAACCCTGAGCTGTTCTCCTCCCAGCCTGATCTCAGTACAGGCTTTAACCCTGAGCTGTTCTCCTGATCTCAGTACAGGCTTTAACCCTGAGCTGTTCTCCTGATCTCAGTACAGGCTTTAACCCTGAGCTGTTCTCCTCCTCCCAGCCTGATCTCAGTACAGGCTTTAACCCTGAGCTGTTCTCCTCCCAGCCTGATCTCAGTACAGGCTTTAACCCTGAGCTGTTCTCCTGATCTCAGTACAGGCTTTAACCCTGAGCTGTTCTCCTCCCAGCCTGATCTCAGTACAGGCTTTAACCCTGAGCTGTTCTCCTGATCTCAGTACAGGCTTTAACCCTGAGCTGTTCTCCTGATCTCAGTACAGGCTTTAACCCTGAGCTGTTCTCCTCCTCCCAGCCTGATCTCAGTACAGGCTTTAACCCTGAGCTGTTCTCCTCCCAGCCTGATCTCAGTACAGGCTTTAACCCTGAGCTGTTCTCCTGATCTCAGTACAGGCTTTAACCCTGAGCTGTTCTCCTCCCAGCCTGATCTCAGTACAGGCTTTAACCCTGAGCTGTTCTCCTGATCTCAGTACAGCCTTTAACCCTGAGCTGTTCTCCTGATCTCAGTACAGGCTTTAACCCTGAGCTGTTCTCCTCCTCCCAGCATGATCTCAGTACAGCCTTTAACCCTGAGCTGTTCTCCTGATCTCAGTACAGGCTTTAACCCTGAGCTGTTCTACTCCTCCCAGCCTGATCTCAGTACAGGCTTTAACCCTGAGCTGTTCTCCTCCCAGCATGATCTCAGTACAGGCTTTAACCCTGAGCTGTTCTCCTGATCTCAGTACAGGCTTTAACCCTGAGCTGTTCTCCTGATCTCAGTACAGGCTTTAACCCTGAGCTGTTCTCCTGATCTCAGTACAGGCTTTAACCCTGAGCTGTTCTCCTCCCAGCCTGATCTCAGTACAGGCTTTAACCCTGAGCTGTTCTCCTGATCTCAGTACAGCCTTTAACCCTGAGATGTTCTCCTGATCTCAGTACAGGCTTTAACCCTGAGCTGTTCTCCTCCTCCCAGCATGATCTCAGTACAGGCTTTAACCCTGAGCTGTTCTCCTGATCTCAGTACAGGCTTTAACCCTGAGCTGTTCTCCTCCTCCCAGCATGATCTCAGTACAGGCTTTAACCCTGAGCTGTTCTCCTGATCTCAGTACAGGCTTTAACCCTGAGCTGTTCTCCTCCCAGCATGATCTCAGTACAGGCTTTAACCCTGAGCTGTTCTCCTGATCTCAGTACAGGCTTTAACCCTGAGCTGTTCTCCTCCCAGCCTTTAACCCTGAGCTGTTCTCCTCCCAGCCTGATCTCAGTACAGGCTTTAACCCTGAGCTGTTCTCCTCCTCCCAGCCTGATCTCAGTACAGGCTTTAACCCTGAGCTGTTCTCCTCCTCCCAGCATGATCTCAGTACAGGCTTTAACCCTGAGCTGTTCTCCTGATCTCAGTACAGGCTTTAACCCTGAGCTGTTCTCCTCCTCCCAGCATGATCTCAGTACAGGCTTTAACCCTGAGCTGTTCTCCTGATCTCAGTACAGGCTTTAACCCTGAGCTGTTCTCCTCCCAGCATGATCTCAGTACAGGCTTTAACCCTGAGCTGTTCTCCTGATCTCAGTACAGGCTTTAACCCTGAGCTGTTCTCCTCCCAGCCTTTAACCCTGAGCTGTTCTCCTCCCGCCTGATCTCAGTACAGGCTTTAACCCTGAGCTGTTCTCCTCCCAGCCTGATCTCAGTACAGGCTTTAACCCTGAGCTGTTCTCCTCCCCTCAGTACAGGCTTTAACCCTGAGCTGTTCTCCTGATCTCAGTACAGGCTTTAACCCTGAGCTGTTCTCCTCCCAGCCTTTAACCCTGAGCTGTTCTCCTCCCAGCATGATCTCAGTACAGGCTTTAACCCTGAGCTGTTCTCCTCCCAGCCTGATCTCAGTACAGGCTTTAACCCTGAGCTGTTCTCCTCCCCTCAGTACAGGCTTTAACCCTGAGCTGTTCTCCTCCCAGCCTGATCTCAGTACAGGCTTTAACCCTGAGCTGTTCTCCTCCCCTCAGTACAGGCTTTAACCCTGAGCTGTTCTCCTCCCAGCCTTTAACCCTGAGCTGTTCTCCTCCCAGCCTGATCTCAGTACAGGCTTTAACCCTGAGCTGTTCTCCTGATCTCAGTACAGGCTTTAACCCTGAGCTGTTCTCCTCCCAGCCTTTAACCCTGAGCTGTCCTCCTCCCAGCCTGATCTCAGTACAGGCTTTAACCCTGAGCTGTTCTCCTGATCTCAGTACAGGCTTTAACCCTGAGCTGTTCTCATGATCTCAGTACAGGCTTTAACCCTGAGCTGTTCTCCTGATCTCAGTACAGGCTTTAACCCTGAGCTGTTCTCCTCCCAGCCTGATCTCAGTACAGGCTTTAACCCTGAGCTGTTCTCCTGATCTCAGTACAGGCTTTAACCCTGAGCTGTTCTCCTGATCTCAGTACAGCCTTTAACCCTGAGCTGTTCTCCTCCTCCCAGCATGATCTCAGTACAGGCTTTAACCCTGAGCTGTTCTCCTGATCTCAGTACAGGCTTTAACCCTGAGCTGTTCTCCTCCCAGGCTTTAACCCTGAGCTGTTCTCCTCCTCCCAGCATGATCTCAGTACAGGCTTTAACCCTGAGCTGTTCTCCTGATCTCAGTACAGGCTTTAACCCTGAGCTGTTCTCCTCCCAGCATGATCTCAGTACAGGCTTTAACCCTGAGCTGTTCTCCTGATCTCAGTACAGGCTTTAACCCTGAGCTGTTCTCCTCCCAGCCTTTAACCCTGAGCTGTTCTCCTCCCGCCTGATCTCAGTACAGGCTTTAACCCTGAGCTGTTCTCCTCCCAGCCTGATCTCAGTACAGGCTTTAACCCTGAGCTGTTCTCCTCCCCTCAGTACAGGCTTTAACCCTGAGCTGTTCTCCTGATCTCAGTACAGGCTTTAACCCTGAGCTGTTCTCCTCCCAGCCTTTAACCCTGAGCTGTTCTCCTCCCAGCATGATCTCAGTACAGGCTTTAACCCTGAGCTGTTCTCCTCCCAGCCTGATCTCAGTACAGGCTTTAACCCTGAGCTGTTCTCCTCCCCTCAGTACAGGCTTTAACCCTGAGCTGTTCTCCTCCCAGCCTGATCTCAGTACAGGCTTTAACCCTGAGCTGTTCTCCTCCCTCAGTACAGGCTTTAACCCTGAGCTGTTCTCCTCCCAGCCTTTAACCCTGAGCTGTTCTCCTCCCAGCCTGATCTCAGTACAGGCTTTAACCCTGAGCTGTTCTCCTGATCTCAGTACAGGCTTTAACCCTGAGCTGTTCTCCTCCCAGCCTTTAACCCTGAGCTGTCCTCCTCCCAGCCTGATCTCAGTACAGGCTTTAACCCTGAGCTGTTCTCCTGATCTCAGTACAGGCTTTAACCCTGAGCTGTTCTCCTGATCTCAGTACAGGCTTTAACCCTGAGCTGTTCTCCTGATCTCAGTACAGCCTTTAACCCTGAGCTGTTCTCCTGATCTCAGTACAGGCTTTAACCCTGAGCTGTTCTCCTCCCAGCCTGATCTCAGTACAGGCTTTAACCCTGAGCTGTTCTCCTCTCAGCCTGATCTCCTCCCAGCCTTTAACCCTGAGCTGTTCTCCTGATCTCAGTACAAGCTTTAACCCTGAGCTGTTCTCCTCCCAGGCTTTAACCCTGAGCTGTTCTCCTCCTCCCAGCCTGATCTCAGTACAGGCTTTAACCCTGAGCTGTTCTCCTCCCAGCCTGATCTCAGTACAGGCTTTAACCCTGAGCTGTTCTCCTCCTCCCAGGCTTTAACCCTGAGCTGTTCTCCTCCTCCCAGGCTTTAACCCTGAGCTGTTCTCCTCCCAGCCTGATCTCAGTACAGGCTTTAACCCTGAGCTGTTCTCCTCCTCCCAGGCTTTAACCCTGAGCTGTTCTCCTCCCAGCCTGATCTCAGTACAGGCTTTAACCCTGAGCTGTTCTCCTCCCAGCCTTTAACCCTGAGCTGTTCTCCTCCTCCCAGCCTGATCTCAGTACAGGCTTTAACCCTGAGCTGTTCTCCTCCTCCCAGGCTTTAACCCTGAGCTGTTCTCCTCTCAGCCTGATCTCAGTACAGCCTTTAACCCTGAGCTGTTCTCCTCCCAGCCTGATCTCAGTACAGCCTTTAACCCTGAGCTGTTCTCCTCCCAGCCTGATCTCAGTACAGGCTTTAACCCTGAGCTGTTCTCCTCCTCCCAGCCTGATCTCAGTACAGGCTTTAACCCTGAGCTGTTCTCCTCCCAGCCTGATCTCAGTACAGGCTTTAACCCTGAGCTGTTCTCCTCCCAGCCTGATCTCAGTACAGGCTTTAACCCTGAGCTGTTCTCCTCCCAGCATGATCTCAGTACAGGCTTTAACCCTGAGCTGTTCTCCTGATCTCAGTACAGGCTTTAACCCTGAGCTGTTCTCCTCCCAGCCTGATCTCAGTACAGGCTTTAACCCTGAGCTGTTCTCCTCCCAGCATGATCTCAGTACAGGCTTTAACCCTGAGCTGTTCTCCTCCTCCCAGCCTGATCTCCTCCCAGGCTTTAACCCTGAGCTGTTCTCCTGATCTCAGTACAGGCTTTAACCCTGAGCTGTTCTCCTGATCTCAGTACAGGCTTTAACCCTGAGCTGTTCTCCTGATCTCAGTACAGGCTTTAACCCTGAGCTGTTCTCCTCCTCCCAGTACAGGCTTTAACCCTGAGCTGTTCTCCTCCTCTCAGTACAGGCTTTAACCCTGAGCTGTTCTCCTCCTCTCAGTACAGGCTTTAACCCTGAGCTGTTCTCCTCCCAGCCTGATCTCCTCCCAGGCTTTAACCCTGAGCTGTTCTCCTCCCAGCATGATCTCAGTACAGGCTTTAACCCTGAGCTGTTCTCCTCTCAGCCTGATCTCAGTACAGGCTTTAACCCTGAGCTGTTCTCCTGATCTCAGTACAGGCTTTAACCCTGAGCTGTTCTCCTGATCTCAGTACAGGCTTTAACCCTGAGCTGTTCTCCTCCCAGCCTTTAACCCTGAGCTGTTCTCCTCCCAGCCTTTAACCCTGAGCTGTTCTCCTCCCAGCCTTTAACCCTGAGCTGTTCTCCTGATCTCAGTACAGGCTTTAACCCTGAGCTGTTCTCCTCCCAGCCTTTAACCCTGAGCTGTTCTCCTGATCTCAGTACAGCCTTTAACCCTGAGCTGTTCTCCTCCCAGCCTTTAACCCTGAGCTGTTCTCCTGATCTCAGTACAGCCTTTAACCCTGAGCTGTTCTCCTCCCAGCCTTTAACCCTGAGCTGTTCTCCTGATCTCAGTACAGCCTTTAACCCTGAGCTGTTCTCCTCCCAGCCTTTAACCCTGAGCTGTTCTCCTGATCTCAGTACAGGCTTTAACCCTGAGGGATGTGCTGTCGGAAGCAAGGCTCTCTCTCTCTCTCCAGCTCTCCCTCTTTCGCCATCTCCCCTACCCCCCCTCATTAATTCAACACACAGACCAATGAATCAGCATGCTTGAGTAATGACCCTACCCCCCCTCATTAAGTCAACACACAGACCAATGAATCAGCATGGTTGAGTAATGACCCTACCCCCTCATTAAGTCAACACACAGACCAATGAATCAGCATGCTTGAGTAATGACCCTACCCCCCCTCATTAAGTCAACACACAGACCAATGAATCAGCATGGTTGAGTAATGACCCTACCCCCCTCATTAAGTCAACACACAGACCAATGAATCAGCATGGTTGAGTAATGACCCTACCCCCCCTCATTAAGTCAACACACAGACCAATGAATCAGCATGGTTGAGTAATGTCTATCCACCTGACAGGTGTGGTATATCAAAAAGCTGATTAAACAGCATGATCATTGCACAGGTGCACCTTGTGCTGGGGACATTAAAAAAGGCCAGTAAAATGTGCAGTTTTGTCACAACACAATGCCACAGATTTGTCACAACACAATGCCACAGATGTCTCAGGTTTTGAGGGGGCGAACGACTGGCATGCCCACTGCAGGAATGTCCACCAGAACTGTTGCCAGAAAATTTAAATGTTTATTTCTCTACCATAAGCCGCCTCCAACATCATTTTACAGAATTTGGCAGTAAGTCCAACCCGCCTCAAAAGACCACGTGTAACCACACCAACCGACGTCCATATCCAGCTTCTTCACCTGCAGGATCGTCTGAGACCAGCCACCCGGACAGCTGATGAAAGAGGAGGACTTCTGTCTGAATTAAAGACCTTTTGTTGGGAAAAAAGGGCTTTACTGAGGACTTGGTTAACAAGACAAAACATGTCTCAGAGCCTACTTAAAATACAAGGAGGAAGTGACT